>NW_016160762.1:22986-25967 GCF_001687245.7 Rhagoletis zephyria | reverse complement strand
TTTTCATTGGGCGGGGTTTTAACGTGGCGGGACCCAAACCCAGCGCACGCGAAGTTTTACGCCTTCTCACTTTAGCTCGCTCCCAAACGGGTGTTTGGTTGCTACCCAGAGGATACGTGGATATAAATATCCGGACGTTGTGAGCTGCGATTTGAACCGTACGCACAAGAATCGCTTCTGGCCACTCCCAGGTGAATGGCAGTCAAAAGTTTTCCACTTCTCCGCACGGAACCATCCTCCTGCCGGAACCATGCCTGGCCTTTACCACCTTTTATTTTCTTCATGACCACCTTGTAGGCATCACCCCATGGGTTTTCGTCCACCTTTTCGCAGAGCTCCTTAAAGCAGCTGGTTTTGCTGCTTTTGATGGCTTTTTTAAGGTCACTTCGCTTCTTTTTGAAGGCTTCGCGTAGCACGGCATGTTCCATCGAGCCACGGTTCCTTTGACACAACCGCTTCGCCTTATGACACTCACCCCTCCCGGCCTGGATTTTTTCGTTCCACCCGTTCGCCGGCTGCCTGAGAGAGCCGTGTTTTCTACCGCACATAGCAGTGTTATCCCCAGTGGCCATTTCCTCGTCCAGCACGAGTCTGAAGAGCTCTTCATCCAGAGTCTCTACCTTCCAGCCCCTCGTTTGGACCTTCCTGGTGATCGCCCTTTGTCGGCTCTGTGCACAATTCCCTAGCTCCATCATGATTGCCAGGTAGTCACTGTTCGTATAGAGGTCCGACACCTTCCAGCGCGCTGAGCGCACCAAGGAACTACTAGCGAAAGTAATGTCAATCGCCGAGCCTCGACCATTCTTCTCAAAGGTATTTTTGTTCTCCGAGTTCAGAAGCACCGCATCAAGTACCGAAAACGCCTTTGGTAGTGCATCTCCCCGCCTGTTTGTGTGGACGCTACCCCATTCCACTGCCCATGCATTGAAGTCCACTGCTATAACGTTCATTGTGGTGGTCTGAACTTCTTGAACCAAACTGTCTAGGATTTTCTCGTATTCATTTTGTGGGATACTTGGTGGTATGTAGCAACTATAAACGTTAAACCCGTCTACCTTCGCTCGTGTGTAGTAGCTTTTACCAAGAAACGGCTTTTCTTGGAAGGCTTTCCCTCCGCATGTCCATATTGCAGCTTTGCCTGTGAGGTCCGATATCCACGCTCCACTGTCTATATTTTTATACTGCTCGCTGATTATTGCTATGTCCACCTTCTCCTCGTACACCGTTTGCCTGAGCAGCTCTTGCGCTGCTTCGCAGTGGTTGAGATTCAACTGCATGACTCTCATTTTCGGGATTTCTTGCCCGCCTCCTGGTATAGCGGACACCTCCAACTACCTATCTGATGCTCGGTGTTCTTTCTTCCCTGGTTTTTGCATGCTCTGCAGTGTGGCTTTTTGTCGCAGGCTTTCGCAAAGTGTCCATTTTCTCCACATTTTAGGCAGCATTGACTTCTGTCTTCCGCGTTTTTGCAGTCTCTCGCTATATTGCCTCCTGTGCTGGTAGATTTACCACCGCGGTTTGTGTGCCCGCATACGCCGCCCTGATGCTTTTTATCGCATTTTCGTTAAGTTGGTTTAGCTCCTTTACCTGGTTGCGGATGACCTCGGCAATATTCTCCTTGGTGGTAATCTCGTTCAGGTCACGGATTTCTACCATCGTCTCGTGGGTTANGTAATCTCGTCCAGGTCACGGATTTCTACCATCGTCTCGTGGGTTAGGGCTCTGATCTGTGCCTGGTCCCCTAGAAGCCTACCTATTTCGCTCTTGAGTTCGCCCGTGTCCTTCATTTGCGTCTCCTTAAGCTGCAGCAGTATTTCACCCTTGACCGTCTTTCTGATGCGTGATACGCTCTCGCCGAGTTTCTGCAGCGCCTCTTCCTTTTTAACGGTCCTTAGTATATCGCTGTAGGTCATATAACCCTTTCGAGCTTTAATTATGGCATCTGGCCGTGGTGGTGGTTTGTATGCCATCTTCTTTTTGCCATGTGACCTGCGTTGGATCTCTATCCATTCTCCTTCTTTCTCTACCTTCTTAATCTTGCCGGAATTTTCGTTTGACGCCACCTTACTCTGTTTGATTGCAGAGTTGGTGGTCACCTCCTCATGCGTGGTTTTATTTTTCTTGGGTGGCGTCCTACGCTTTAGTTGGCTTTCATCTCGGGGCCTCTTCGTGGTTTCAGCAGTCACCGGTATGTTGAGAATACTCCGTCTGCTTGCCTTTATTCTAGAGTACTCATCCAGGGCACTCGCATGCAGCTTTGTTAGTGAGCTGAGTATCTCTCGCATGCTATTGTTTATTGAGCGGGCACATTTCCTCCGTCAGCCTCTTAATAGCATCTCCGAGCTCCGACATGTAGTCTCCGTTCTGTTTGGCTCCCTTCATTTGAGGCTCGCTGTCTTGTAGTGCTGGTGGCGACGATATCGTTCGTACCGGCTTCTCCACGCTAAGCTCCTTTACAGGCGACCGAACTAGTCTTGACGCACGCTTGGACGGATCAGTTTCTGCAGTCGGTGTTCCCTGGGACGGGTCTGCCCCAAGCACCTTACAGCCCCTGCCGTCCACGTTTTTCGTGCCGCGCTCGGGGACTATACCCCTACCCCAGTTCCTTGAGGCCTGTCCTTCGCTTTACCGGTCCCGGAAAACACGGACGGACCGGCGCTCGCCCGGGGCAACGCAGTCTACTACTCCTGCGTCCAATGCACACTCCCTGACCAGGGACCGAAGTGGCTGGTTACTGATACACACCGCGGCTGACACCTCGGCAGAGCAAGCTCACATCACCCTCTCTACCCCGCCAGCGGAGAAATCGCTGTAGGGATTTCGAGGGACTCCCAGTGCGCCGCAGCGCGTACCGGTCTGGATTGTTGTATCAGCCGCACCTAACATGGTGAACAAACGCTGACCAGGAAGCCGTCCAATATGGAAGCCGTCGCGCCTGGGTTCTTTGTAACTCATCATATGTATGATGTGATGTGTGTAAG
>NW_016160762.1:0-22961 GCF_001687245.7 Rhagoletis zephyria | reverse complement strand
ACCGTCTTTCTGATGCGTGATACGCTCTCGCCGAGTTTCTGCAGCGCCTCTTCCTTTTTTACGGTCCTTAGTATATCGCTGTAGGTCATATCTCCCGTCCGAGCTATAATGATGGCATCTGGCCGTGGTGGTGGTTTGTATGCCATCTTCTTTTTGCCATGTGACCTGCGTTGGATCTCTATCCATTCTCCTTCTTTCTCTACCTTCTTAATCTTGCCGGAATTTTCGTTTGACGCCACCTTACTCTGTTTGATTGCAGAGTTGGTGGTCACCTCCTCATGCGTGGTTTTATTTTTCTTGGGTGGCGTCCTACGCTTTAGTTGGCTTTCATCTCGGGGCCTCTTCGTGGTTTCAGCAGTCACCGGTATGTTGAGAATACTCCGTCTGCTTGCCTTTATTCTAGAGTACTCATCCAGGGCACTCGCATGCAGCTTTGTTAGTGAGCTGAGTATCTCTCGCATGCTATTGTTTATTGAGCGGGCACATTGCCTCCGTCAGCCTCTTAATAGCATCTCCGAGCTCCGACATGTAGTCTCCGTTCTGTTTGGCTCCCTTCATTTGAGGCTCGCTGTCTTGTAGTGCTGGTGGCGACGATATCGTTCGTACCGGCTTCTCCACGCTAAGCTCCTTTACAGGCGACCGAACTAGTCTTGACGCACGCTTGGACGGATCAGTTTCTGCAGTCGGTGTTCCCTGGGACGGGTCTGCCCCAAGCACCTTACAGCCCCTGCCGTCCACGTTTTTCGTGCCGCGCTCGGGGACTATACCCCTACCCCAGTTCCTTGAGGCCTGTCCTTCGCTTTACCGGTCCCGGAAAACACGGACGGACCGGCGCTCGCCCGGGGCAACGCAGTCTGCGTCCAATGCACACTCCCTGACCAGGGACCGAAGTGGCTGGTTACTGATACGCACCGCGGCTGACACCTCGGCAGAGCACGCTCACATCACCGTCTCTACCCCGCCAGCGGAGAAATCGCTGTAGGGATTTCGAGGGACTCCCAGTGCGCCGCAGCGCGTACCGGTCTGGATTGTTGTATCAGCCGCACCTAACATGGTGAACAAACGCTGACCAGGAAGCCGTCCAATATGGAAGCCGTCGCGCCTGGGTTCTTTGTAACTCATCATATGTATGATGTGATGTGTGTAAGTGTGTATGTGTGTGTGTGTGTGTGTGTGTGTGTGTGTGTGTGTAGTAACCCTGCAAAAAATTGTGCGACTAATCTCTAAAGCGAGTATTCCGAGATTACTCTCAATCGGGTACAATTGGGCATTAATTAGTCCCAACTCATACGGGTACTATTGGAGGTCTATTAGTCTCGACTAGACTGGCGCACAAGTCGACTTACAGCGAGTTTCAGGTCATTTGGTCATTTAACATAGCAATGTAATGTTTTTTTTTCAACCACCAATGCTCTGCAAGAGCACAGAGAGAAATGAGCAATACATGCCGCAGCACAACCTGTTTCTCTCTAAGCATTGGCGCCGAAAGCATACATTGTGTGAAAAGGCAATAAAAGCAGTGGAAATGAAAGGCAATGCAAAACAATTGTATTGAAATCTGTGCAATGTGTCAAATAAGGATTCTTCACTTACTGAACACTCTTACTATTGGTATTTTATGGAGAAAATAAAATAGCTGAGTTATTGCTTGACATGCATATATGGTGTATATTCCATATTTTATTATATGTAAACACTAATATATATATGCACATTAGAGTGGTTAAAAAAATTTTTTTTTTGGAAATTCATAAACGCTACCTCAAATTATTGTTTTTTGTGATAAAAAAAGAGAAACGTGGTTTTTTATTTTGAAAAATAGTTTTTTTTAGAGGTCGCGCTGGTCGGCTTTTTATAAAAACGCTGATATTCTCGTTTTTTTTATTTTCTTGACATGTTAAAGTGCAGCTAAAAATGTGGTTTTTGCATATAATTACTCTGGTGCGTTTTAAGCATTGTTAAGGGTTGAAACTCGTTTCCAGTGGGTTTCTGGGGCTACTGATTACGAATCTGTTGTCAGATTTTCACAGTTCAAAATGGTGGATCTAAAAAGGCGACCAACTTAAAAAAAATTATTGGATTTGTTTGAAACCTTAACCCCCATTTTGAATTATGAAAATCTGACTTTAGATTCCTAATTAGCAACCTCAGAAACCCCCAGATAAGAAGTTCCAACCCATGACAATGCGTAAATCGTTCAGTATCAACATTTTAATTTTACTGGTATCTTTTCGGGAGCATATTTTCGGGAACTAGGCCCATTCTAACTGTCCAGGACAGATGTGTAATTAAGTGGATGTTCCCCAATAATACCAGAGTAATTATATGTAAAATCCACATTTTTAGCTGCATTTTAACATGCCAAGAAAATAAAAAAATTTAGAACATCAGCGTTTTTATAAAAAACCGACCAGCACGACCTCCAAAAAAAAATACGTTGCTATTTTTTTATCTCAAATAATAATATTCTGATGTAGCGTTTATGAATTTCCAAAAAGAGTGTTTTTATGAACCACTCTAATGTACATAGTATGTAGTATACTTTGTACCAAAACTTGTTTACAAATTTTACAGCTTTGAAAAATGCTTATGCTGTTAATGGAATTGATTCAGCCACGTGAAGTGGGCGCCAAAATTTCCACAAAATCACCGATTATAATAAAAATATTTTTGCATAGGTTATCCGTCACGTACTTAAACGCTAGATATGAATATTTTTATCATACTCCGATTTTTGTTAATTTTTAAACTTAAGCACGTGACGGATCCCCTATCCAAAAATAAATGTATTATTAAATTCGGTGATTTGGCGGAAATTTCGGGGCCCACTTCACTGGGTTTGACTCAATTGTAAATTTTCACAAAATAAAATATTACAAAAATAAAATAAAAATAGTCCATGAATGATTTCTGTCTCTAATTTTTTTTAGTTAAGTTAGTAGTTAAGTAGTTAAGTATGCTTTAACACTCCGCCTCACGACTTCATTCTACTCTGTTCACTTTTAAATTAAACTGAACCGGTTCTGCGCATTTCTTTCATCACACATATTCATACACACATTTAGCATAGTTCACGCACCGCGCAGATTGTTTTTGGCTAAGCTTGTATGACAATGTTTTGCCAGCTCTGCCTTTCATCCATATGTACGAACAGTGTCGCGCATTTCGTGCATTGTCGCGAGAGACGAAGTTGTCTTGCATGTTGATGGCATTTCTCATTCGCAGCTGTTCAAGTTGTACGCTTACATTGCTGTAAGTCATAACAAACAGTGTCACATGCATAGGTCGCTTGTTGTTTATGTGAAACCAAGCCACTTGTGCACCGGTCNTTTTTTATCTCAAATAATAATATTCTGATGTAGCGTTTATGAATTTCCAAAAAGAGTGTTTTTATGAACCACTCTAATGTACATAGTATGTAGTATACTTTGTACCAAAACTTGTTTACAAATTTTACAGCTTTGAAAAATGCTTATGCTGTTAATGGAATTGATTCAGCCACGTGAAGTGGGCGCCAAAATTTCCACAAAATCACCGATTATAATAAAAATATTTTTGCATAGGTTATCCGTCACGTACTTAAACGCTAGATATGAATATTTTTATCATACTCCGATTTTTGTTAATTTTTAAACTTAAGCACGTGACGGATCCCCTATCCAAAAATAAATGTATTATTAAATTCGGTGATTTGGCGGAAATTTCGGGGCCCACTTCACTGGGTTTGACTCAATTGTAAATTTTCACAAAATAAAATATTACAAAAATAAAATAAAAATAGTCCATGAATGATTTCTGTCTCTAATTTTTTTTAGTTAAGTTAGTAGTTAAGTAGTTAAGTATGCTTTAACACTCCGCCTCACGACTTCATTCTACTCTGTTCACTTTTAAATTAAACTGAACCGGTTCTGCGCATTTCTTTCATCACACATATTCATACACACATTTAGCATAGTTCACGCACCGCGCAGATTGTTTTTGGCTAAGCTTGTATGACAATGTTTTGCCAGCTCTGCCTTTCATCCATATGTACGAACAGTGTCGCGCATTTCGTGCATTGTCGCGAGAGACGAAGTTGTCTTGCATGTTGATGGCATTTCTCATTCGCAGCTGTTCAAGTTGTACGCTTACATTGCTGTAAGTCATAACAAACAGTGTCACATGCATAGGTCGCTTGTTGTTTATGTGAAACCAAGCCACTTGTGCACCGGTCTAGTCTCGACTCATCCCTTATGGGTATAATTGGAGATCAATTAGTCCCCAACCCATCTCTAACGGGTACCATTAACGATTTAATGATATGTACGCACTTAGTCAATGAAATTTCATTGGCGGCGTTGGCACACAGAGAGAGTATTCGCCTAACAAAACTGAGCAGCCCGGTTTGAATCTCAGCTGGTGCAAATTTTTATTTTTATTTTTTAAAAGTGACTAGTCGCTTTTCATACCCGTTCGGGTATAAAGGTGAACAATTAGTCTCTTAATAGGACATGCTCGAACAAAAGCGATCAGTTCATTCCATATAAAGAGATCAAAAGTGGTATTAGTCGCATGCTCCTTTGAGATTGCTCCCTGAGTCATCTGGGATTAGTCCCATTTTTAGCAGGGAATTTAGTAAATATCTACATACATAACGTTAATATAGGGGATTATCTTAATCAACAATATATTTCTATGCTTCCGTTTTCAACACCATCAGCATCATGGTTTGTAGTACCTCTGTAAAACATAAATCAATTCATTAACTATAATAACATGAATTCTGCGTGAATTTCATAAGATTAAAATATATTACCTCATAAAAATTCCTTGAATTTCTTCTGGAACATTTATAGTTTCTTTACGGAATTTCAAACGATTTTCTAGGTATAACAGTGATATTTTAGGATCCGACAAATAAATAGCTCCTGGCAAGCTCTCTCTTCCATGTTTCTTCTATTTAATTTGTGTCATGCCTCACTTGAATCTTTGAAGTAAAATGCTATAGGCATTTCGAATTTTCTAGAGACCTCACATCCATGTCTTAGTAATTTATGAGTGGATGGATTCATTCTACTCCATGGATACAAAAAGTAATGAAGCTTGTATGTTTCAAAACAAAACCGTTCCAATGAATCTAAATCTAAACATTTCTTTGACTTGAAGCAAATTAAAATGTGTGCGATGTTCTTAACTAACGTGTAATCTAACTCTAAACATTCAGCAAACAATGAGGCCTCACTAAAGCACCTTCTCGCCAAATTTCCAGTGTTTGTAGTACCATGTCCTTGCAGGCATAGCTCAACCTTAACTCCTAGGTTAGGTTAGAATGGTGGCGGAAAAACTATTACGCCCAAGTAGCAGCTAAGTGCCATTTTGATACCATATACCTCGAATGAGTATGTTAGAACCAGCCGGCGTGGTTGATGAAATTGAGTATGTTGTGGAGACTTATATCAGATAGCTCTCGTAAGGATGTGAACTCATATGCTCCTAGCATGGTATTTCTGCTCCTCATTAGAGCTGGACATTTGCAAAGCAGGTGTTCTACTGTTTTCTGCTCGTTCTCATCTCTGCAGCTTCTACAGAAGTCGTTGTAGGCGATTCCCAGCCTTCTCGCGTGGGTACCAATCGCCCAATGCCCAGTAAGAGTCGCAACAAGCCTAGCAACGTCAGATCTGGGTTTCCTTAGTAGGTTGTGTGCTCTCTCAGGGCTGTACGCAGGTCACAATAGTTTGGATATACGGCAGCCTGCCACGGTGCGCCCTCTTTGATCCGATTTCCGGAGATTGTGGAGAAATATGTCTTTATATAAGGTTCCAATTGGGGGTGAGATCCGGTCCTCGATCGACACCAATGTGGAACCCTCTCTGGCTAACTCGTCTGCAGCCTCGTTTCCGGGAATGTTGCAATGCCAGGGACCCAAACTAAATCTAGATCGAGTTGACGACTTACTGTATTTAACAGCGCCCTACACTCCTTGATTAGTTTCGACCTGGTTGTAAAAGACGCTAAGGCCTTAATGGCCGCCTGGCTATCTGAGAAAATGGCTACTCGCTCGCCGTGACGCAATCCACTACGTTCTAAGAGACGGCAGCCCTCGTCTATAGCGAATACTTCTGCCTGGAAGACACTCGCGAAATCGGGCAGATGAATTGATCTTTTTACTCCCAGTGACTCAGAGTAAATACCTGCTCCAACTCCGCGTTCCATTTTGGAGTCATCGGTGTACATATGATGTGTCCAGGTAGAGATATCAAGTTCCCCATCCCAGTCGGCTCTCGACGGAAGAATGGGCCCGAAAGACCTGTGAAACTCTACCTCAGGTCGAATGTAATCGGTTGCCAGCCTCAACTTAGGTGGCAAACGGGAAATTATACTGCTATGCCCGATCGTTATTTCTTTCCATATACCTAGTTCTCTAAGTATTATACCCGATAGTGATGCGGTGTGCCGTATGTGAATATCTATAGGAAATATGTTTGTAATAACATTTAGGACATCGGTAGGGCAAGTTCTCATTGCCCTGTGGTCCCGATGCATGCAGCTCTCTGAACTCTGCCTAGTTTCACTTAATTATATTGGTTCTTTAAGGCTGTCCACCATTCCAAAGAACCGTAGCATAAGATCGGACGTACAACCGCTGTGTACATCCAGAGTACAACTTTTGGATTGGGACCCCATGTCTTCCCAAAAAGCCGCTTACAGGAGTAGTAGACAATGCTCGCTTTCTTTACTCTCTCTTCAATATTTATTTTCCAACTTAGCTTAGGATCCAGTATGACTCCCAGATACTTCGCTTGTTTAGATAATCGCAGACTTTGTCCATTTAGCTTTGGTAATTCAAAGCTTGGGACCTTATTTATAGTCGCAAAGAGCATTAATTCTGTTTTCTCTGGGTTCGCTCTAAGGCCTCATTGCTCGGCCCACCGGCTAAGCTTTGCTAGAGTACCCACCTCCTAAACTATCATATAGAACTTTTTGTATTGCCTTCTTCCATGCTATGAAGGTGTCTGAAAAAGTAAATACAGAAACACAATTACGCCTGCTCTTGTAAATCTAATGATTAAACAACCTCACCTTGCAAGTTGGCACGTACATCCCATGTTTTGATAGGTAATCGGTATGATAAATTCAGTACAAGGGATTAGCAGATTGTAAATCAAGAAAAGGTTTTATATACCCACCATATAATAATAATAATATCCCGAGGGGCGCAGTCCGCATGACGGTCGGAACCAATATTTTAAATTTTTGCTCCGAGTCACGATAGGCAGGAGTTTGTTAAGTGTCGAGATCTAAAACTGTTCAGCTACAGAACTAAATTCATCAGCTGATTTTATGTATTTATGTCAATAATTCACTTATTGAGAGAGGAGAGTATCGCTTTCTTAATGCTGAAAAGCGGATCTGATATATCAAACGTGCTGGAATGAGAGTTAAAATCCTGGCATAAGCAACGGAGTGGGTCGTGCAATTCAAAATTGGTTTTACAAGCTTTCAGAAATATGGGACAAAAGTGTCTTGATACGCGTGAGGGAACATTAAAGCTTACATCAGCCAGAAGAGACGGACTTGAAATTGAGCCTGTCAGTAATTTAACCATAAAAATTATACCAAGCATTTCCCTGCGACTGGCAAGTGTAGGAAGGTTAATAAGTTTTAAGCGACTCGTATAAGGTGGAAGACTATATTGAGAATCCCATCGGAAATTTCTTAAAGCAAAAAGTAGGAATTGTTTTTGAATTGATTCTATCTTGTCTGAGTAAATTTGATACCTAGGATTCCAAATAGATCTTGCCAAGAAACATTGCCTGATTGATTTACAGCAAAAGTCAGAAAGTGAGATGGCAGTTAATTTGCAAAATATTCTAAATATAAGTGTATCCATGGAGTAGAATGAATCCATCCACTCATAAATTACTAAGCCATGGATGTGCGGTCTCTAGAAAATTCCCAATGCCTATAGCATTTTACTCCGAAGATTCAAGTGAGGCATGGCACAAATTAAATAGAAGAAACATGAAAGAGAGAGCTCGCCAGGACAGCAGACAGTATAGAACTTTAGATGTATTTAATCGAGCTATTTACTTGTCGGATCCTGAAATACCACTGTTATACCTAGAAAATCGTTTGAAATTCCGTAAAGAAACTAAAAAAGTTCCAGAAGAAATTCAAGGAATTTTCATGAGGTAATATATTTAAATCTTATGAAATTCACGCAGAATTTATGTTATTATAGTTTATGAATTGATTTATGTTTTACAGAGGTACTACAAACCATGATGCTGATGGTGTTGAAACGGAAGCATAGAAATATATTGTTGATTAAGATAATCCCCTATATTAACGTTATCAAATCAGAAAAAAATTGGTTTTTTAGTTGACCATTGACCTCGGAATTCACGATAGGGAATTTGTTTTTGACGAATCGAAACAGTTTGGCTCTTTTCAGACATACTTGGAGTTTAAAATACTATTTCATTTAGGTCTCTATTAATTTTCGATCGCTAGATATTTGCTTTTATATATAAATTTTTTATACCTTTCATGAGCATGAAATGGTATTATAACTTTGGTCCGATGTTTGTAAGTACCAGAATAAGAAGAGATAGACCCATTAAAATGTATACTTAAATGATCAGAACGGCAGCTGAGTCGATTTAGCCATGTCCGTCTGTCCGTCTGTCTGTCTGTCCGTCTGTTTGTATGCAATCTAGTCTCTCAGTTTTCGAGATATCCGGATCAAATTCGGCACGTGTGTGTATTTTTATAATGTATTAATCATTTGAACAACTGATTGTTCAGATATGAGATTTTTCGTTATAACTTCTCCATTTATGCAGCTAGGAACATGAAATTTTGCAATACTTCCACCCATTATCAACAGAAAACTTAGAGTGAAAATTACTTACAAAGATCGGGTCACTTTTACATATAGCTCCCATACAACTGATTGTTCAGATATGCGATTTTTTGTTATAACTACTCCATCTATGCAGCTAGAAACATGAAATTTCGCACTACTTTCACTCATTATCAACAGAATGTTTACAGTAAAATTAACAAAAATCGGGTTACTATAACCTGTTTATTGCCCCCATACAACTGATTGTTCAGATATGGGGTTTTACTGTAAAACTCCTTTATTTGGACAGCTAAAACCGATAAATTTCGTAAGCTATTTTTTAAATAATAATACAAAGTCTACTGAGAAAATCGTCAAAATCTATGCTGTATAATCTTAATCTCTTGTACCACTGATTGTTCAGATACCAGTTTTTGCGATATATGTATCTCCTTTATGTAGGAAGCTAAACCCATTAAGTTGTGTTACCGGTTTACGTACCGATCACACAGCAGTGAAAATCACTTAGATTGGTGCTATATAAGGTATATCTTCCATACCTCTGATTGTTTAGCTATAATTTTTTATATATGCATCTCCTCTATCTATGTCTGCTGTGAATATATAAATTTTGTCAAATGCAGTAATCTGTTAAGGTAAAATTTTCAGATGCTGNAGGTATATCTTCCATACCTCTGATTGTTTAGCTAGAATTTTTTATATATGCATCTCCTCTATCTATGTCTGCTGTGAATATATAATTTTTTTCAAATGCAGTAATCTGTTAACGTAAAATTTTCAGATGCTCATGAAAGGTATGGAGCCTTCGGCATAGCCGAAGACAGCGCTGCTCTTACTTGTTTTTAGTTGAACTTTGACCTTGGAATTCAAGGTCGAGTAACTGTTTTTGAAGAATCTGAATAATTTTCCCGTATTCACCAGTATCTGGGCTTTATAATGCCGTTTAGGTTGTGTCTCTATCTGGGGTGGATCAGGAGATATTTGATTTTGTCAATTTTTTCCGAAAACAGAACACAGTGCGACGCAACGACTTCGATTCGATGAGAAAAAACGACGTCGGAACGACCTTGCATTTTGTATGGAAAAAACGATTTCGTTTCGACGTCGTTTCGAGTTCACCTAAACGACTTCACCAGAGCGACGTCGTAACGACGTCGTTTCTAGTTCACCCAAACGACGTCGATTCAAACTCGTCTTCGCCCTGTGGCAAATTGGGATCAGTATATCAACGAACAACGTTTGCTTCATCATACATATATCCATACAAACATACATATGTATGTATGTACGAAGCACGCTTGCTTCGTTGTTACTAACTTTGCCGCTACCAGCAGCGCTGAAATGCAAAATGAGTTCATACATATATATCGTCGTTTAAAGTACAAAACCGCGTATCGTTATTCTGCAAAACCGCGTAACTGATATTGGCTGCCAAAAATTGGATTTGCTCACACAAGCTCTTGGCTCAATCCTCATCCATTCGTCCTGAAATATACTAGCCAGAAATGCGATTGCTTTATAAAAAAGAGAACCGTTTTGAAATATGAGTGTTTTTACTTTGTAGAAAAGAATTTATGAAACCTCACATACGCGGTTATGCATTTTGCTGATACGCGGGTTTGAATTTTGTTGATACGCGGTTTTGCACTTTAAACGACGATATGTACGTATGTATGTATGTAGGTAAGGTACTCGTACGCTAGGCGCACATTGCATCCGATAGGCCGACCGATTTCGGCCGAACAATTTGACCGTCCGAACTGATGCGCACTCTTAACCAGATTATTTGCCGACAATTTTCTAATCAGTGAAATATTTTGATACATTGGAATTGACATTCTCTAAACATGTGATTTTATATGTAATTTTTTTGTGTTTGCACCCAATAAGTTAATTTTTCGCATTCCATTTTTGGTACTTTTCACCTGACATCGGACAAGAAAAACAAGCATGTTTGAATTTATCGTCACTGTCGGACGTCAACGGCCGATGTCGGTCCGGTTATCGGTTTATGTGTGAGAGCGCTCATATAATCACAAGTGTTTATTCATATCGCCCGCATATAGCCGATATCGGCCGAGCACAATTCGGCCGATGCCGACTGCAGTGTGCGCGTAGCGGTATGCAGGCGCGTGGAAGGTTTTTGTGCTATCGCTTTGTATCGCTGTGCATACGTCGTTTTTTTTCCCTTCATCTATACTAAATCTTCCTTCTTACTCATATAACATTTTCAGTTTTAAAAATTTCGCTCTCCATTTTTGCGATACCGCCGCCTAAGAAGTATCACTTCAAAAATGTGGGAAATTAAATTCTCTACAAATTTGTGCACAACCATTTTTTACGAAAAATGCAAAATAAGCTTGCAAATCGCAAAAACCCAAAACAGAAACTTAAAATCCAAGATGGGGGAATGTTCCGGTATGAAATTTACGGGCGAGACTGATCTACGTGTCAAATAGATGTAAACTGCATGAAAAGCTCGCTACTACAAATTTTTTTCTTCTTACCAATTTGATCTAAATTTACTTGACTAAAATTTAACTTCTGAATTCCTAGAAACTTGTAATTTTACGTGGACAAAAAACTCAATAACTTTAAAATTTAGGGAGGTTTAAAAATAGGTTAGCTATACTGGACATCGGGAAGCAGAACTACATCCAGTGCCATTAAAATATATTAAATTTCCCACTGAATTATATGCAATGTCGACCATTTTGTGAAAAATTGCATTAAAATGCTGAGTTTTAAGGTCTTTCGAGGCACGTCTTTCCGTTGTTCGATTTTAAAAATTTTCGGAGGGCACGTTTTTATGAACAAATGTAGCTTTACAAAAAATTTTCTCCATACAACTAAGGCGGAGTCTAATGTACAAGCAGAGGACGAGCACACAATGGGCTTGCTTTTCTCAATATTCATCGCAATCTGAATGTTAATGTTTACTCAGTATTAAAAGAATTTGTATCTATACCTCGGTGAATTGCATGTGACTTTTCTTTGAGTTTTGCTAAATTATATCCACATTCAAATACAATATGCTGAATACTCTAAATAAAACCATGATATTCTTGGTTGTTACGAATGACTTTTACTTTCTGCACATATAAATAGCTAAAGTATGTCGTATTACTCTCATTGATTTCTTATGTTAAAAAGACACATGCCAAAAAGATCTGACGTCTTTAATTTTATTTATTTTTTTATGTATGTTACCGCATAACTTTGGACCACGTCAACCGATTTCGATAATTCTTTTTGCATCGGAAAGGTGGTGTCTCAGAGGTGGTCCCATACTAATCTGGTTGAGATCCGATCAGTGGATCATGAGATATATATATATATTATTTTTTTTTTATATGGGAGTTGAAGTCGGTTTTTTTTGCTAAAAATTTCTTGCTAACCGACTTCCAAAAAAGGAGGAGGTTATCAGTTCGTCGGAATATTTTTTTTTTTTTTTTTTTGTTTTCACATGTTACACTTATTATATGTATAGACCAGGGTTGTTGCAAATATTCGCATTATTAAAAAAAAATCGCCAAAAATCGCAATTTTTTTTTTTTAAATAATATTCATGAAATCTGTTTAACAAATCGTTTATTTTAAAAATGGGATCTTGTTATAATATAGTTTTTAAAACCAAAAACTAATATAACACCTTCGGAGGGTAATAATAAATAACACAAATCACTCATATAATAGTGATGTACCAGCAATTTCTTTAAAAATACGCATACTTTTTAAAAATATTTGTTTCAACATATTTTGCAATAGGACTGCGCAATTATTAAATTTATTATAACTCATATTAATTGATTAATCACACAATCCGCTTTTAAGAGCCCGGCGCTGAAAATTAAATAAAAACCTATAATAAGGCGAGATCAGCTATTTCCACAATTTCTTCAAAATCACCTATAATGTATGAATCATTTACATTTCTGTTGTTGTCACATATTGAGCTATTCAACCTTGCTAACATACTGTTTGGTATTGAAAACGTTTTGCAGCAAAAACTATTAGCCTTCATATAACACCTATTCGAACTATTGAATTAAGGCTTTCCAACCTCATCCTATTTCGAATCTTAGTTTTTGTTGAATTCATTACGGAAAAAACGCGCTTAATAAAGCATGTGAGTGCGGCACGGATAATAATTTGAATTTACTTATATTTCCAAACATTTTATTGCCTGTTGCGGTTTTCACTCCGTAAGCAATTATCCAAAATTATTCAGAGTCGGATGGAATGGATCTGAGAAAAGTTATTCCATGGGAAGGTTTAAAGATTTAAACTGCTTTTCTTTCCTTCAAAGTCAAATAGTGAATTGCCAGGCCCCTGAAACTCGCCCTCTTGTGATTCACACACTTTTATGGTGACAAAATCAAAGCTTTTTTAAGAGAATTTATTTGACTAGGTAATCGTTTCAAAAGTTCTTGGATAAGGGTGATTAAACATTTTTGACAGTCTTTTGATATGCTTCTTAAGTCAAGTTTACCACGTGGAAAACTGAGTTTTGTATATTTTTATAACTGGAAAAAATTTATTTGAAGGGAAAAAATTGCCAAAAATCGCCAAATTGGCGCGAAATCGCCAAATCTGAACACTCTGGTGTAGACAGTTACATCGGAGTATAGGACGTACGTAGGGTTACCAGATTTTTTATGCGCGAAATCAGTACATTATACTTTTTCATGCTAAAAAAATCAGTACTTTTCAGTACATTTTTATTCAAAGCAAAATTATGAATGTAAGTAACAGATAATACCATGATACAAAAAAAGAAGGTAGTTTCAACAAACAACTTTCTGATTAAAAAGGAGCTTCTGACAATTTCTCAATTGTAAAAAATTCGAAGCGGCGTCACCCAATTTAAGTTTTTTGGTGGAGGGGATTGGATATTTTTAAACTTGGGAGTATAAATAAAATAGTTGTATCAACATTTACCTTTTAAAAATAATTGACATCTTATCTTAGAAACGTTAAAATTTTACATTAAATTCGATAACTACTTGCCAAAATCTTTATTTTTACATTAATAAAATTTTCGTGAACATATTTCGAAATTTTTTTAGTGACATTATGTCATCTGATTATTACACAATGTAGCTAGCCAGGACTATTACAGTTTTCTATATCGGATACGACTGTTTCTGATGTAATTGAGACACTAAAATTACACATTTCGATATTGTCTTTGTAACTTGAAAACGGAATTTACTTTGGACCCATAGGCCTCATGACTTTCAGAGAAGTGAGTATTATCCAATTCTAGTATGTTTCGACAATATCGTTGTTTCTTTGGGTAAAAATAAATATATTTTACTGTTCAATATTAGAGGGGATGTGAAAAAAAATTGTTGATTTATTGTTAGTATGAAAACTAGAAACACAATTATCAACTTATTGAGGATTAGACCTCTTTCAAAAACAAAAGGGGAAATGTTCGGTTATTTGAGCAACGGTTTTGGTTTTTGTACAAATAACCGAGCCGTACCCAACAAAATGTGTACCTTTTGCTTGTTCAAATTTCGATTATAAGAACAAAATGTTTGTAAATAAACAATAAATTAGTAACTAAATTTGAAGAATTTTAAATATTGGAAACGGTAGCACGAAATGTCACAATCTACTTAATTGTCAGGTTGTTAATATGGCGACGAAAAAGTGACAATGGAACTACTTTCTTTTTTGTATCATATATAATACTTTAAAACGCCAGAATACTTGTTTTTAACAATATTTTGGTATATGAATAAAATATAGTTTATAAAAATAAAAGTGTTATTCAAAGCCAATAAATTACATATTTTATATTTATGACATTTTTGACATAATGAGATTTCACTCTTCAGTGTTTAAGTAGCCAAAGAATTCTATACATTTAATTTAAAACTTACTTTTAATTTGCAGTTCACTTTAAAAAATTCTAATCAGAAGCCGGTTTCTCTCTTTGCGCCAGGAAGCAAACTTTATAATTAAGATCCTCTCTCATTACTTTGTTTGAGTGTGGTATTGAAAAAAAAAAAAAAATTACAATTTTTTCAAACTGTGGTAAAATACCACTATTAAGGGACTTCATCTATAATTCCTCATGGCTTAAATTTATTTTTTCAACTACGCAAAAACTTTCAAAGACTAAGAAGTCGCTAAAAAGAGTATCTAACTCAGTGGTGCACAGCGTTGGCATAGCTTCCAATACAAGCGCAATATTTTTGTATCTGTATGTGTGTACTCAGCAAAACAGCTCGCGCATGTGATGCTTACAGCATGAAGTACAAACGCAAACTGACCGGCTGTTAGCGGCGCATAATTTCGGTAGCTGCGCACACACGACCACCGTTGCCAGGTTGACGGTTTTAACGTCATTGGACGTTTTTTGTATGTTGTTGACGTTCGGACGTTTTTTGTGCAGAAAATGATGTTTTTAACTTCCCAGTAATTTTTCTCTGTTGCTAAATCTTGTAAGTAGAACTGATTTTGAATTATTTTCTTAATAAATCTTTACAAGCTTTGTTTTTTTTTTGCAGCAGCAGCTTCTTCAAAAGGTATTTATCCTTTGGATGCAAATGACTTAAATACGATGCAAACCAAGCATGCGCGCATATTTTTTTTGGACTCTTGGACTAAGGATCCCGCGTTCAAAGGCTGGTTTTGTAAACACTTGAGGTTACGAGGCTTATTGCAATGTTTGCAATTGCACATTAAAAGCCAAATCAGGAAGAGCTCATCTATTGCAAAACGCACGTTCGCAAAAGCACAAAAAAAGCTGTAGCAGCATAAAAAGTTAGAAAAAAGTAGGCGACTTTTTTAAGACTTCATTGAAAATGCAATGAACGCAAAAAAGGCTGAAATATTGCTATGTTTCTTCTTATCAGCACGTAGTTTAGCATTTTCAACAACCGACCACCTAACCAAATGTCTACAAGAGAAAAAAAAAATATTAAAAATCAACGCGATTATTTAGCAATTTAAAACTTGGACATTATTACCCTGGAAAATAATGGGCTATCAAACTGCATACTCAAAAAAATTCTCAAAAATCTGAATAAAAAGTTGAAAATCTAGTTGAAACTTTGCAGATTTTTTTTATAATTTTTGCACAAAGTTTGAAATGTGGATTAATATCTTGTTTGTTATATAATGAGCTAGGCCTTTATCGAAAAATAATAAACATTTAATTAACAAAAGAAAAACAGCCACAATCGATGAAAATATTGATGACTTAATCAGGTGATCACAAGTATACAATTTTTTTTATATTAACGATTTGAAACCAGTTTACAACGAATTTTAAATGCGCTCCGTCGGAATGACATTTTAATATACCTTATATATATACTTGTATACCTTTGTATACAATAAAAGTTTAATAAGAACAATTATGTGTGCATACATTTGAAAAAGACCTTTTTGGGTAGGAAATGACGTTTTTTCAGAGAAAAACGTTATATGAACAGATATTAAAGGAATTGTAATTTTTAATTTTTTTAAATTTGTTTGAGCAAAATCGGACTAGTGGTTCTCGAGTTATGTCAAAAAAAGACCACCAAAGGTGACAATTTCCCCTATATGATAGTTATATATATATCTCGATTCCTAGACGTGACCCAGCGAGACGCCGGGACACGTATAATTTGTTTTTGACCGATATAACATTTCCCGTTGGTTTCATCCCATCCCGATTTTGACTGTCGCATAGTGTTATTGATGACTGTTTCGGACCATTTTTTTTCCAAAAGAGTAGATGAAGATTGGTATGGCATAAGTATCGATTGCTTTAAAAAGGTTTTTGGAATTTAGGTATGTTGTAAGGATTTGTTTGAGACGCTTCACGTATTTTTTGTTGTTTTTTTATAGTTGTATAATCTATTTTAGTGCTTTGTTGGAACTCCATGTAAGTCTCGTACTGCTCCATGTTATTTAAGATTTGGTTATTTAGTGCAGGGGTTCCCAAACTTCTTTCACCGCGGCACCCTTGTTATGCTAAAAAAATTTCGCGGCACCCCTACTCTTCAAATGTCTACGAAAACAAGAAAACACAATGCAAACTTTATGCTCCTTTAGCTTTAATTTGAGGACTGATGATTTTGATGATTCCATTATTTCCTTTAATTTTATTGGGAGCTTTGACAATTTTACCCTGAAATCATTTGACGATGAAAGCTTTCTGGTGTATTTGCTTTTATGTAAGTATTTATTGAAAATGCAGTCTCACCGTTCAAACACAATACCGGCGAGCGGCGAATTTTCGCCTATTAAAGCGACGACGGCAGCAGCTTTCGCTGAGTGAAACACGACTAGGTATGGCGACAAAGAATTCAGCTGCTTATGACAAGGTACAATTAAAATTTTTACAAACAAGAATATTAATTTTTAACAAAAACGAATACAGTATTTTTCAATTTCTATTCAAAAACCTGAGAATATTTAGCATATGGCCACAATGGATCTTATTTTGTCACTGCCGCCAGCGACGACAATAGAAATAAGTCTATGGTCGCGAACAGTCCTCAAGCGAACGTCGTCGTTTCCTTGGTTGTGCGCGTTCTCATATACGACAGTGTGTTTTAATTTTTACAGCGAACATTCCCAGCGAAAAATTCGCCGTTCGCTGGCATTGTGTTTCAGCGGTAACATAGAAATGTAAAAGTAAAAGTCACTAGTATTTTTAATGCAATCTTGCCAACAGTGTTTTCTGAATACACTTGCATCCAGAACTCGCTTGGCTCCCTTCGTAGTTTTTAATATTCCAAGTGCTGTCTTCACTGATGTTCGGAAGGTTTTCAAATGCTTAATTTGTTATCCCATTATGTTTACTTTTCAGGTCACATGGAAACGGATTTGTAATGCAGCTGTAGACATTCTCAGAGTCAATGTTAGGAACATATTCGACAAAGGTTTTTTCTAAACCTTCCAAGTAAACGCTGGTAATGCGCGTTAACGCTAAGAAAATAACTTTTATCAATAACTTCGAAGTTACATAATATATTAATGCTAATGAAGTGATTTCAAAAAAAAGTGTGGCGTTTCATAGATAAGATTCCAAACTTCTGTCATATAAACAACGGTAAATATTGGCTTATTTTGAGGTACATTTTGAGCCTTTAAACTGCTCTAGCAACTTATGGTTTGCAGATAAAACTTTTATTTTAGGGATTCAGATTCTTTGGAGCAATAGAAATATTACCGTGTACAACATTTTTATTATTTATTACCAAAATCCTCGAAAGCCGCTCGAATGATTTTGTTTTTGTTTTCTTTAGTCAAAAATTCAAGATTTTTCCTTTCGTTTGGTATATGGGAAGTATTGGTTGATATCTTCTAAGTATGTTTATTTGATTCAAATTTATGGGCATAAATGATTTGCCATACAAAATCACTTCGTCATCATTTTGCAAACACGTGCATGCGCTGGAAGTGAGAGAAGGAGAGAAAAAGCATGTGTGTGCAGGTATTTCGGCTTTTGATTAACAGATGGCGCAATATTTATAACCAAATCGAAGCGTATGTATGTAAATACATACATACATACATATGTATGTTGCTTGCATCTAATGGGGATCTGTTTCTCTTTTAGTAATCTATGTATATACATACATATTATATATGTACATTAGACTGCATCACTCCCCATACAAAAAAAAATCGGTACTATTTTTCCATTGGAATTATAAAGTCTATTATATTCTAAGACGTCCACCAAAATATTTCGAAAAAATATTAAGATTTAAGTGAGCTGGACCGATTTGAAAATACCTCCAAAAATCGAGTTTTTTATGAATAAAAATAGTTTCTTAAAGATTTTTTTTGAAAAAATCCCCTCAAATGATAAAACGGTTTAAGCTTAAAATATTTGCATAGACATATTAAACAAAAAAATTTTGAACGGAATCGTAATGATGAGATTTTTGATGCTGTTGTTTAACTTTTTTCAAAGATTGGTATAGGAAAAACTTGAATAACTGAACCTAAACTCTTCCGATTTAGACTTAAGAGGTGTCAATGGAAAGGTATTTTCCACCCTTTTTATTTCTTTGCTAATAAACTCATTCAAAGGATGGAAGAAAAAGGTATGATGAACGAACGTCATTCAAATTTGAATGTGTTGGTATTCGAAAAAACAAGATGGGACACGAATGACGTGTTTTTGGCCAGAAATAAAAACATTGTGAAAATACCTTTCTACTGAGATCCCACAAGTCTAAATCAGAACATTTTTGGCTCAGTTATTCAAGTTTTTCGTAAACCAATCTTTGAAAAAAGTAAAAAAACAGCATCAAAAATCTCAATCGTACGATTCCGTTGAAAAGATTTTTAAATATTTTTTGCAGATTTTTTAAGCTTAATCTAATTTGTGATCTGAGGGGACTTTTTCAAAAAGTTCTTTAAGAAACTATTTTTATTCATAAAAAACTTCATTTTTGGAGGTATTTTCAAATCGGTCCAGCTCGCTTAAATCTTAATATTTTTCCGAAATATTTTGGTGGACGTCTTAAAATATATAAAAATTTTGTAATCCCGGTGGAAAAACCGCAACTTTTTTTGGTAATGCAGTCTAATGTACATATATAAACATATGTATGCATAATACGCGAAAATTTTTTGAAGTGAAACTTTAGCGCTTCTTGAGTGTATGCACATGGTATTAATTTAACAAAAACTTGCTAATGAAAGGTTAAAGAATAACACTAAAGAAAAGGNAAATATTTGCATAGACATATTAAACAAAAAAATTTTGAACGGAATCGTAATGATGAGATTTTTGATGCTGTTGTTTAACTTTTTTCAAAGATTGGTATAGGAAAAACTTGAATAACTGAACCTAAACTCTTCCGATTTAGACTTAAGAGGTGTCAATGGAAAGGTATTTTCCACCCTTTTTATTTCTTTGCTAATAAACTCATTCAAAGGATGGAAGAAAAAGGTATGATGAACGAACGTCATTCAAATTTGAATGTGTTGGTATTCGAAAAAACAAGATGGGACACGAATGACGTGTTTTTGGCCAGAAATAAAAACATTGTGAAAATACCTTTCTACTGAGATCCCACAAGTATAAATCAGAACATTTTTGGCTCAGTTATTCAAGTTTTTCGTAAACCAATCTTTGAAAAAAGTAAAAAAACAGCATCAAAAATCTCAATCGTACGATTCCGTTGAAAAGATTTTTAAATATTTTTTGCAGATTTTTTAAGCTTAATCTAATTTGTGATCTGAGGGGACTTTTTCAAAAAGTTCTTTAAGAAACTATTTTTATTCATAAAAAACTTCATTTTTGGAGGTATTTTCAAATCGGTCCAGCTCGCTTAAATCTTAATATTTTTCCGAAATATTTTGGTGGACGTCTTAAAATATATAAAAATTTTGTAATCCCGGTGGAAAAACCGCAACTTTTTTTGGTAATGCAGTCTAATGTACATATATAAACATATGTATGCATAATACGCGAAAATTTTTTGAAGTGAAACTTTAGCGCTTCTTGAGTGTATGCACATGGTATTAATTTAACAAAAACTTGCTAATGAAAGGTTAAAGAATAACACTAAAGAAAAGGATAAAGGCAAAGGTAAAAATAAAAACCAAAACAAAGATGCGTAAAGATAAAGGCAAAAATGAGGACCTACGTGAATTTAAACACTTTACTATATAAGGGCAAAGGCGAATATATATATTTTCTCCCAGGAAAACTAGTTTGTACTAAGATCGGGTTTGGCCGGTATCATATATGTGTACATATCGAGCCCTAACCGCCAAAATAACGTAAGCGACATTTTTTTCAAAATTTTCTTTTTGATGCAGAAATGCGTCTAGATGCTCTAGGAATATTTCTGCACCAAAAAGAAAATTTATTTAAAAAAATACTCATATACAGTCTTATTTATACTATACCTAAATGTGAAAAAGTCGGCTGAAATTCGAAAAAATAACGGCACTTGCTACGATTTCAAACTTCGCATATTCTGACTTGGTAACGTCCCCCCAAATAAGTCTAATTTGAAATTCCATCGTTCCAGACCAATTCAGTTGGATTTGGTTCAAGGACATCGTGGAATATGTTGATGAAGAATAGAAGGGGAATACAAAAGGAAAAGCAAAGATAAATACATATAAGGGAAAAGATGAGGATGAGGATATCGATAAAAGTACAGATGAAGATAGAGGAAGAGTGATAAAAATAATGGTAATTATAGAGAAAGGCATATAGATAGACACAGAGACTCAATCTGATTTGTTATCGATATTTTTTCGATTTTGTTATCGAAGTTTTTATCGATATTGCTATTGATTTTTCTATCGCTATTTTCGGAACTTATCGATATAATAAACGATATTTTTTATCGATTTTGTTATAGATACTTTGTCGATTTTGTTATCAATATTTCTATCGATTTTGTTATCGATTTCGCTATCGATATTATTATCGATTTTCTTTTCGATTTTCCTATCGATTTTGTCATCGATTTTGCTATAGATATTATCGCTTTTATCATCGATATTTTTTTCTCAGTGTGTGCTTTCGTTTTTGACTTGGATGTGCTCTTAACCATACCACGTATTCTACATTTAAATTTAGCGGCTGTGTCTCCGCTACAGCCCGCAGACCAAGACAAAGGCGCTGGACTGTTCCTTTTTTTTGTTATTTATAATTAATTTGAAATACATGTGAATATTTCTTAGTGATAGATTTCGGGACCCACGGGACTCGCGGTACAATTCTGAAAAACGTCGGGATGGGCGGGTTCGGGACTTAAAAATTGTATTTCGGGATAAATATTTAGTCCCGTGCCCGTCTCTAGTGTGGACCATAGATCTTTCCATTAGTTCGAGATTTGTTCTATTGTCGGTGGATTGTATTCTTGTGTGCTTGTGGATTTGAGTTTTCTAGAAAATGCTTTTTAATTGTTTGCGAATAATTTATTATTCAGTTTTCTTTTGTTCGTTTCCGTATACCGAGCTAGTCTGGCAGCATATACTTGAAGTTGTTGTTTCTGTATATCTACTATTTCTTCGAATGGTTTGTTATACTTTTCTTGCAGGCCTTTCACGTGTTTTTTAATGTTTTTGGATCTGTTGCCATTTTTGTAGAGGGTAAGCCGTCCTAGAATCCTTCTTCGACCGTCGATGTTTTTTCTATTCGGATTCGCCACCTAGGTTTTCGGGGCTGTAGAATTTGTTTTTGTCGGCGGTAAGGGTTGTTGGTTGCTGAGGGCTATAATCGTTATTGCAGATATGTAAATGATTGTGTGGATGTCAGTTATTGTGCAGTTATTGTCTATTAGCTTTGGTAATATTTCCTGGTTGGTAATGTCGATGTATTTTTGAGTTCCTTTTCTGAAGATTAATTTTGGTAGAGTTGGGCGTTGGCGTGGATCCACTCCTTCCCATTTAAGTTTGTTTGACTGTATTTCTACCTCTATTCTAGTCAGTGTATCTTCATCTACCGCATTCCGGATTTTAACGGTATTTTGGTTTCTAATAGGACTGTGTTCCATATTATTATTTTCATCGGATGACTCATTAGCTTGCGGGTGTGCGTTGTTGTGTTGTGTATTATTGTGTGGATCCCTATCATTGTTTTGCTGGTGTGCTATTTCTCTAGCGCTTTCTTGTTTTAGTTCTTCGATTTCTATGTTGGTTAACAGTTTATTTGACATAATTGCGCGTTTCTGGTCGGCAAGCCTTTGTGCAGTTATTTTGTTTTCGTATTGTGGGTATATTTGTATGAATAAATGATAAAATTCTGTACGGTATCCTCTTTTTATGGTTTCTAATTCCGTTGATTTGTAGTAGCAGAGCATAACCATCTTTTTCATTTCAATATTCCAAGCTATGCGCTGCCTTGTTGTCCCGGCCTTTGTGGTTACTGGTTGCCCTGGCAAAACATTTAAGACTGGTTGTGAGTTGTGGCTATTGTCGTCTTCATAGTCGGGCTCTTGATTCCTGCGCCGTCCCCGACCGTTACGACGCTCGTCCGAGGATTTTGTATTGCGTGGAACCAGTTATCACACCGGTGGATGGTTAGTCCATACCAGTGGTTGGCTAGGGTCCGCGGGATCGTCAAACTCGTATTATTATTATTATTATTATTATTATTATTATTTTTTTTTTTTTTTTT
>NW_016160761.1:33492-59741 GCF_001687245.7 Rhagoletis zephyria | reverse complement strand
CAGAAGTCCTACAGGAATTTTTTTTCGTTCGTGTCAACCATTTCATATGATTTTCTTTGATGATTCGTAAAGAAATCGTTACAGGATTCGTAACAAACTTTCGCTAATCTTTGAGATTTTGGAAACTTTGGCTTGCAAGGAGCGCATTTTTATGTAGGTGTAAAAAATCAATCTGATAGTGTCAAGACAGTTGCTTCTTTAGCGATGGCTTTCGATCGATAGTCCTTAGCCTTCAATAAAAGGTCTCTTAGAAGATTTGCCAAAAAAGGAAGATTTCGTAGAATACTTTTTGGATGTAAGAATGACCTTACTTGATTTCGATGTACATATGTATATGTACATATCGTTACTGGAGTATGGAAAGGGTGTATCTCACATCGTCGCTGGAGTGCAAAAAAAGCCCCAACTAAATTTTTTTATTGTATAAAATGATGAGGGCACTTATAATTTGACGAACCAAGCGAATTTTGGATTTTTAGTAAGTTACCGCTTTTTGTATTTCGGCGACGATTTACGCCCTTTCCATACTATACTAACGATATGTATGAATGTATTTCGCCAGAGGTATTTTAAACTTCCGAAATATCGCCTTTGTTTTAATAATGCACAATTGAAAATTGTGGGTTGCGAAACCGTAAATTTTCTGTCCGCACATTACTTTTCATTATAAAGATCATGAATATGAGACTCCAATTTGGAATGATTCTGACTGAGGTCCCTTAAATTCTCGACAACCTCCTTCACCCGCCATCTCCATACATATTTATGCCTACGCCATTTTGTCGTTTGTGAACCTAGACTTAAAAGGGAAATTATGGACGTACATAGGTACGCATTATATGGCTGAAAGAAACATTAGCAGTCTTATCTTGCATTTAAGCGCTATACCTGCCTTACAACAAGGAAACCAGATACACACCTTATCAACACATTCCATAAACTTGTACACACTTTTTACGTACAAAAAACTTATAATAAATTCCTTTATTTACTAAAAACATAAGTTAAAGCACTTAAATTACGCAGCCTAACTGCGCAAGTCACTTGAGACTTTCATCAGAAACTGCGCATGTTTACTGCCTAACCTGCCGCTGCCGCCGCCACCGACACCATTCACACATCATTCCTCAGCGCCGCATATATTTCCTTGAGTTTCTCCAGTTCCGCAGTTTGCTGACGCAGCACTGACCGACCCAAATACATGATAATTCTGCCGAGCTTAAGGATGTCCTTCCCCACCTGTAGTAGTTCTACATATGCGCAATGCCTCTCGTCCAGCACCCTTTCAAATTTATTGGATACACGTTCGTACTTTTTTTGCATTTGTGTCATGCGCTTCACGAGGGTTATGAACTGAAAGAGTGAGGAAATGTTTAGCAAAACTGTCCCTTAATAAGCTTGCTATTTTTGTGTGCAAAATAGATTGTATCTTACCAATTTTCTTTTCTTCTGAATAGTTAAAAACATTTCGTAGCTTTCACGCTCCTGTTTTAGTTTAACCAACTTATTTTGTTAATATTTTTCGTATGCAGAAAATTTTGTTTACTATTCAGCTTCTCTATTTTGATGACGGCTTTGAATTGCTGGCGCTCATTTTGCGCAGTTTCGATCAGCTGCTCGGTAAACAGTGTTGCCAAGTTCACTTTGCGGGCATTTGGCTAACTGCGTACAGAGGGCGCTAAAAATGGTTCAATCGGCGGTTGCAGAGTTTGGTACAGTTGAATTTAATTTTTTTAGAAAATTAAATCTTTCAGAAAACTGTTTTAAATTGTGTAGGTTTGTTTGCATGAAAATGGGAACATTTTTTTTAATTTTTTTGGTAAATTTTGGTAAAATTAAAAAAGTGGAGGATTTATTGTTTTTAAGTAAATTTCTCCGACATTTACACATTTAATTAATACATACAAATGTATTCCACTTATTTCTTTTTTGTGTAACAAAATATAAAAAAATTGCCAAAACAGCGAACCCTAACCAGCGTTGCCGCGAGCTTAAAAAAATAGTATCAGTTGCCGAGCACACAAAGTATCAAAAGCAAATAAAACTGTTATTTGTTAAACTTTTATTTGAAAAACAAATAAATAAAATTGTATAATTACGTCCATTGTTGCAAAAAAAAAATATTACTTGCTTTAATAAAATCAGAGAATCCGTATGCTTATTTGCATAACGAAAAACAAACTTATATCAAGTTAATATGTGCAAGAATGCGCTTTGTATATTTTGATAGTTTCAGCTTTAAAACGCAAAAAAAAGAATATTAAAAAAAAATATTTTTTTTCCACGCTCTTACCCATATTTTACAGCACGATCTGGACACCAAAATCAAAACGACACTAAAAATTGCGCTTTTGTCGCCATACGCAGCACAAATTATTGTACAATAACATAAGCATGAGCAAAATATCAAAATGATTTTTATTTTAGCGCATTAATTGTGCAATTTTGTACAAACAATCCCATACACCATACAAACGACCGACATAAGCCCGATATTGTGCAATGTTTTTGCGCGGTTTAGGAGCCCTATAACAGCGGCGTGTGCATCGCAATTCCAGGTTGTATTTCTTTTATAAGAGTTACCAAATCAAACTTATAAATATCTATATATAAATTTTAATGGCCTTATTCATAAAAAATAAAGAAGGTTTAAAGAGCTTTATAAATGGACGTTTTCACAAATTTTTTCGATTTATAAGCCTTTTATAAAGCTACTTAATTTTTTACGAACAAGGCCATAAGACTTTGAATAACAAGAAAAAAATTGGTTGTCTTTAAACTAGTACATAATATGATTCATAGTTTTCAAAAATTCATTTCTGCCAGCCAGCAAAGTATAAAAATGGGACATTTGTGAACAAAAAAGTATCAAAGTACCAAATCTTACAATTTAGAATAAAAGTATCAAAAATGATACAATTGTATCAAAACGGCAACGCTGACCCTAATCGTGAAAATAACGTTAGCGTATAATTTCAAAATTTTATTTTTGATGCAGATAGTAGATGCCTTCCTTATCTCCCAGAAATAGTCAGCAATAGGCCGAAGTAGTCAGATTTAGTCAGAAGAATTTTTGCTTGCAAAATCTTGAAAAGTGTCAAACTCAACTGAATTTAATTTAACGGAAATCAAAGAATAAACTAAACTAAAAAAATGAGTTGAAAATGGAAGGAGGCAAAAAGTAATTGATATAGTAAGGACCGTTTTCATCATCTCTGGTTAACACTAATAGGGAATTTACATGATTCAACTTTCACAAGCGATTAGTTGAACCAAAAGTTGAACGAAAGTAGGCAGCCGACCAACTTCATTGAAAGCGATTAGTTGAAAGGCCGTTTACACCAATCGCCTGGTTGCTTTCAACTAAAAATCGCCTGAAAAATCGCCTCATGTAAATTCCCTATAATCTCCAGTTAAACATCGTTACCGACGTTATCGACACAATGTTATATGCATGGGGCCTGTAACGTCGGTAACGTTGTTTAGCTGGGTATTAGTGTTAACCAGAGATGGTGAAAACGACTCTAAGGGCCGATTGCTCAAAGCCTGGTTGACACTAATCACCGGTTAACATCGTTATCGACGTTTTCGACTCCATACATATAACACGGTGTCGGTAACGACGACAACGATGTTTGACGGGGGATTAGTGTCAACCAGGCTTTGAGCAACCGGCCCTAAGGGTTGACCAGGCCCTTAGGGCCGGTTGCTCAAAGCCTGGTTGACACTAATCATCGGTTAACATCGTTATCGACGTTTTCGACTCCATGCATATAACACGGTGTCGGTAACGTCGATAACGATGTTTAACCGGGGATTAGTGTCAACCAGGCTTTGAGCAACCGGCCCTAAGTGGTTTTTGTGTTGTGCTTGTTTGAATGTGTTTTGTACATACATTTCTATTCTTATTTGACATCAGTTTTGTTGTTGCCATTCTTTGGACTAAAAAAATGTTAAGGAATGGAAGTATTATGATAGAGCATCTCGAAAAAAATCATTACGTTTTTTGGCAGCTAATAGAGGTGGAAAACTATCGATGGCACTATCGATAGTATCGATGGTTTTTGACTATCGAAAACATCGATGATTTTGTAAGCACTATCGGAGTAGTTTCTATTATTTGTCTGTCGATTCTCGTGCCATGTAGCCATGTAGAAGTCGCTCCGAGATTTCTCTAGAGGATGTTATAAATTATTTAGATTGCCTTTTACCCTTAGGAGGTCTGTTATGCTGCAATTGCCCTTATCAGGAAATATTACCTTGTAGGGCCAGCATTTTGCCTGTGCGTTTGATGACGGGATTCTCAAAGAATGGTTTTAAAACCACCAAACGCCCTTGAAGGTCTCGACTTCTTATGTTTACTAGGCTGCTGAGACATAAAGCGCTCCAGCAAGCCCCTTTGTCAATTAGTATGGTTAGGTATTATGGTATGGCATGATATCCAATGTTTTCATTACGCAGCTGTGCGTGGCTCTTGTAATAGCTAAACAGGCTAATCAGTGCTTGAGTTTTGGCCTTCTCTGGTATGGCCACTGTATTTCCTTCTTTTGATGAAGGGGCCATGTCATCAGACTTTTTCAAAGCAGAATTTCTCAGTCAGTTTTAAGGCTGCCTGCAATATAGAGGCAATAATGTCTTCATTATCTACGTTCTTTGGTTTTACATTTGATTTTTTCGTGGATGCCAATGAATATGAGTTGCCTCAGTTTCGCCCTTGCTCTGGAAAATGATTCCATGTATTATTTTCTTTTTAGGAAGAAGGCTGTGTGTCAAGGAGAAACTCAATAAGTATAATATTTAACCAAATAAGGAGCTGAGAATGTTGCGCAATTCATAAAAATCAGAAGTGGAATAACGAACACAGATCTAACATATACACAATTTAAATCAGCTTGAAGAGCGGTGAAGTTCGTAATTTTAAGGGTATCCTTAGCTCAGAGTATCAAACATTTTATTAGTTTTAGTTGAAGTGTGCAAAAAACATATATGTAATACTCCTATATTGGCAGTAAGAGCTAGTACCGTCCGAAAACACTACAGTACAGATATATCAATAAACACGTACGAAAGAAAAGGAACACATACGTTTATAAATAAACATGTACACAACACATATACAAAAACGGCACTCAAGTACACAATACATTAGGGGTATTCTCTGAGTCTTGCAAAGCCCTTGCAAGGTGCACGGATTGCACGGTTTGCAAAGCTGTCCCATACGAAAACCGGTTTTTTCCGTGCAATCCGTGCAATCTGTGCACTGTGCAAGGGCTTTGCAAGACTCAGAGAATACCCCTATTGACAAAAATGGTACTAGACTGTCTCGCTTTGATTTCGGAATGCTTACACATTGAGAAGTTAGCTTACTGCCAATATAGAAGTATTACATATATGGCAAAAAGTATGACAACAGGTTGCGGAAAAATAACTCGGATTTCAAGTGCTGTTGATCTCTGAAAACATATTCCTGATAAATTATGTTAAATGCACTGGATTACCTCCTCAAATTCCATTAAATCGGGATTAATACCTTTTTGATTAATATCTTTCCGAAGGAAATTAAATTCTGAAGAGTTCACAATAAGCTTGTCTCACGTTGTTCTAGATAACGATGCCGTGAATGAACTGACAAGATATATAATTTCTTTTGATTAACTTTCACAGAATATAAACATTCTGACATATTTGGCTACAAGGCAGTACTAAACACCATTAGGCGGAAGATTATTTGATACTTCCTTCCCTCTTAAACCACACCGGTGTTTCTATTTAAAAAAGGCACTAGTAAAAAGCTCTCTTTAGTCGTTGTAAATTTAAATGATAGCTAATATGTAAATAAATATTATATACATACATATGTATGTTGTTATATACATACGCATATAAAAAGATTTCAATAAACCCAATCCAAGCTCATCAATCCAGCTTATTAAATGGCTATTATCCTTTCAATCAAACTAACTAGACATTGTACTACACATATGGAATATTACAATTTTATGGTATGCCTAAGAGCGACTGACTAGCCAAACCATCCATCAGATAACACTTAATACCAATAATTTCCGTTTTCACTATTTCTTTTTAATATCCGTTTCGCATGGAGTTTACGAGTAGTCGGCACCCGCTGTTTATATTTCTATACATACATATATACATATGTGCTGGTGTTGGTTGACTCCCTGCGGGAAATGCATCTAACTATAAGTTAAGTTGAAGTTGATTAGGAAAAAACTAAAGGTCACTTTCATCTGTATATTTTCTTTAAGGAAATCTAACTATATTTCTATGGCGATGCATTTGATGTCAAATAACTTATAACTAACTACTTTTGGACATAAAATGTCGATAAGAAAAACAAAATATTTTTTTGTTGTTTTTTACTTTTTTTTTAGTTATTTACTTTATTTTATTAGATTTTATATTTGTTTACATATTCTGCTGTAGGTGCTCCCATACTCGAACTCCGTCAGACATAACTTCAAAATGATAATATAATATGTCGATCTTCCTTTTATTTATCCTCAATTCGAAAAAGTATCTGTGAAATGCAGAAAGAAAGTGTATTCCAAGTAAAATTTTATATTTAAAGAAAACAATCTCGCAATTACGTCTGCAGTACTCCTGCATTACTTTTCAACTAGTTAAAAGTTAGATTTTTATAGCTAACTACAAATTAGAAATCCCGCAAAAAAGCTAACCCCAAGTTGGGTATTTTTTATCAATTGTTACTTTTTTTCTGCAGGGCTTGTATACAAACGCATCTGATATGAAGTAGTTAGGGAGACCGTGGTATGGGGAAAACAAACGGAATCTTTTATCCTCTTCATATCAATTTCATACCAATGTTGCACTACATAAATTTTATAAACTGGGTATGAGCTATGCCGCTTGGCTAAAAAAATACAAGAATCAAGTGTATCCATGAAAAATCAGAGGAGGCATAAAAGATATCCGAAAGCGGAGAGTTACTGAGCTTCTTGAAGCGCAATTCGGTGGGCGAAAACTTTAGAAAGCTACGCACAAACATGAGTAAAATGTAAGCCAGTTTATGTGAAGGGAGGAGTAAAAGGAAATAACTGTATCCTCGTTAAAGGTTTTTCTGTAAACTTGATAAGAGAAATGTTCAAACTGTTGACCTTTTTCATGAAATCAAACGTGCTCCCTTTCATAGTCACCATTTGACCTTAATAATCTGCTTTGAAGATTCAATGATAAGGATAAGCCCTATCATGTGCTATAGGGAAGGGGAAGGGGGAGAGAGGGCGGGGGCAGTAGTATAAGAGGGTTAGGAGCGCAGCTAGAGAGGATAAATAAAAAAAATTAAAACAAAATCTAAGTGACGAAGAGAAAAGAAGAAGATAGAGGAAAGCAAGGATCTAATTATTTTATAGACCATTTACCGTTTCTTCTTCAGTTCAATTTTTGTCTTTTGCTATTTAATCGAAGTCAAAATAATTTGAAAAGAAAAATAAAGTCAATAGTCCGAATCGAACGAGTTCACAAGCTTTGAACTAACAATTGCTTGAGCTCGCTTAACCATTTCCAACGAGCCCAGCAATCACTTGATTTGCTCAATAAATATTTCGTAGCCGGAAGGTTCCTTTCCTTTTGCCAGCATCTACTTTAAATTGCTTGTACTATTTGGGTGCAAGTGTACTTATATAGTACATAGCCATTTAGAATAAGCAAATACATATGAAGTTCCGTTAATAGCCTTCTGTCCAACAGCTGCTTATAACTTTGGGACAATGCAAGCCACAAATATTTACTTTTCATCTATTGTTCTGTTATTTGTTTGGTAATTTGCAGGACCCTTCAGGTCTTTGTTTCAATTCTCATACAGTTTGTGCAGAAAATAATACCAATAATAAGCTTAGTTATCAAGTATGTTCCGTAACTACATATTTGCTTACATAATTTGTCTATATGTACAGTTTTGATTGTTGATTGACTTTAGAGCATCCAGAGGCTGTTAGCAAATCAATTAAATGCAGATCTCCCATAATGACATAAACAAAATAACTAGTAAATTGCCATTTGTATTTGAACATAATTTGTGGTTTGAAATTGGTGAGTATTCATAATAGAGCAGGAACAAATACTATTATCTTCGCCACATACTGTACTAGCTGAGTTATTGCAAATGTACTTATCTCGTTACGAAAATTGCCAACAGTAGTACAGTTGCCCTCCAGCCTTAAACATTTCGCCTGCATTGTAATTGAGAAGCTCATCAAAGCATGAGCAACTTAAATTCACAACAGCAAATAGTAAAAAAACACAAAAAAAAATCAGCTCAAAGGTGCATGTGTAGGACAAAACGCGCAGGATTATACAAAAGCCGCCACTCCATAGGCATACGCGTAGTTCTTCTTTCGCTTTAAAGCTCATAAACTAGAAATTGTGCGACTTGTGCCTTTTTTTCTAGTTATAAGTAAGTATTTACTGCCTCTTTGGTTGGTCATAATTTTTCTTTTGTCAACGTCAACTCACGCGCTTGTGGCGCGTAAAAAACACGCAACATAACGAACCAAATAGGTAGCACAGAAAAGTCAAAAAGTAGGTATGCACTTTGGAGGTGGGGGATGTACTTCAAAAATCCACATAGCTGCTGTGATGAAATCTAAGGAAGTGGAACGTTTCATGCGCTTTATGGAGCATGTGATTGCATGCCAGCAAGGGAAGCGGAAGCGGTTATTGTTGTTTGGGGGATTATTGTAGTTTCCGCAAAGGATGGAGAGCAGCTATAGCTCACAACTGCGCCAAGTTTAGATTGAGAAATTTGTTTAGTTAAGCTATTTGTTAGTAAAGAATGTTTAAGGTATTTGCTGGAAAAATAATAGTGGGATTTACTAACTTCTTATGTACATAAGTATTTGCACACACATGCGCGGGCGAAAGCCTCGGTTTAAATAAGTTTTACAGCCAATTTCACGACAGCAATTTAAGTAAAAAATTATTTTAATTTTTTGAATTTTATATGGAAATTGACAGAAAAGACGAAATCATTTTCCATTTCAATTGCTGGTGAAACCGGCGGTTAAATTGCATGCTAAAAAATGCCATTTAAAAAGTACTTTACTTCCAAGCTAAAATAATATTTATAGGAGATCAGATTTTTATTGATTTTCAAAATTTTAATATTAAAGTTGCAGCCCGCTTTGGTTGAACAAACTCTGAATTGTGTGGAGAACTACAATTGGCGACTATAGCGTTATTTTTGTAAAGCTGAGTTGAAATACAGTTTTGGAAAGCTAATCATGTTTACTTTTTGTTTTTAGAACTTAAAACACTAAACGATTCGTAACCTTTTGGGTTTCATTAAGAGTTTTCGGGACTTATTTCAGAACTTTCAACACTTTTTGTATATTTTCCGGAACCCCCTGTGGGTTCTCGCGACACTTTGTGATTTGTTCGGAATTTTTCTAGAACTCTTCAGGGTCTCTCGGGGGTGGCGGGATTTTTTCTAGACTTTTTGTTACGTCTGCCGGTTTTTCGAGACACTTTGTGCCTTGTTCGACATTTTTCAACTTTTCGCTGCCTTTTGGGATTTTGGGAATTTTGTTTTTAGACTTTGTTCGGGGTTTCTCTAGGATTTTGCGGTTTTTTTCTGAACTTTTCGTGACCTTGCGAGTTTTCGTGACTTTTTGTATGTTATTCAAGATTTTTCTAGGCTTTTAGAGATATTCGTGAGTTTTTCTCCATCACTTTTCGGTCATCTTAAAGGATTTTGGCAGTTTCGGTTCTTTTCTGGGCTCTTCGGGTTCTATCGCGATTCTTCGTGACTTTTTTCTTTTCATTTGTGATTTTAGAGGCTTGTTAGTGATTTTTTGAAACTTTTCGCGATCTTTCGGGGTTTTTTGTATTTGTTTCTAGATTTTTTTTTCAGAAATTTATGTCATATTTATGACTTTTCTAGTTTTATTCGTGATTTTTCCATGTTATTGAGTTTTTTTGTGGAGATTTGTCCCACACTTTTTGTAGCTTCGCGGGGGTTTCGCGACCTTTTAAGTTTTGTTTCAGACTTTTCTTGGTTTTTCGCGATGTTTTCAGAACTTTGCAAAACAATTTCCGAGTTTTCGGACGTTTCTTGGGACCATTCGGGATATATTTGAGTTTGTTGAGAATTTCCGTGACTTCGAGTTTTATTCGGCACTGTTTGAGATTTTCTTGAGTATTTTCCTCAAACTTTTTAGTATCGAACGGAACCTTAGATTTTTTCGAGACTTTTCAGAACCTCCTAGGAATTTTAGTGACTTTTGTGCTCAATAAGATTTATCGGATTTTGTCGGGGCTTTTCGAGATTTTCTCGGAGCTTTTTCGGAGTTAAAGGCTGTTTAGAAATTTGTGTTTTTTTGCGATTTTATGGGCACTCTATTCTGAAGTTTTCGAGACAGTTCTGTTCGCATGTAGTGACAAGACCTGCCAAAATTAGTGTCATTATCAAATCGCTCAAAAATATGCCGCATAATCTAGACTTCTGGCGCTTAGAAAATGCATAAAAAGATATTCTTCTCTCTTCATCCCCCTCACTCTCTTTTTCACGAAAGCATAACTCATCAACCCCAAGTTCGCATGAATTTCTAGTATTACTGCTTGTATTTATTATTACAGCGAGCTCTATATAGTCGCTGCTCCTCACTGAGACGCCGTTAAAGTCCTCTTTTTTTCTTATCGAATTTCTCCACTTTTCAATTTCATTGCATTATCCAATAACTACAACTAACACGTTCAAATGCATACAAAGCACGCTGCGAACTTAATTCAATTTGTGGTAATAAAAATTCGAAGAATACACACATTCACAGAGTTACATGCAGTGCATACCGCAAAGGCACTCCCATGGCCCCGGCCAACGAGAAGTGCGAACTCACAAGTGCAATAATAAAATACCGCTATAAATGGTCTACATTTATGATTTTTTCATTTATTCGCTGCTTCAATAGCTTTTCAATATTTTCAATTTACACCAAATTCACATTTTAACACTCCAAATATGAAACGCAGAAACGTTTGCAAGCTTTATAACCCGCTTCTTGAAACAGCTTTATGCCCTTTATGCAATGCGTTTAAGGCAGTTGGGTCTTTTCATACGTTTTCTCACCTTCCAATCTACCACACAGTTAATATTACTGCCTTACCATTCAGCATTTTGTTCCTTCCTTCATTGTTGTTGTATATACCAAAGTCGGCTATGAATGTTGGCCTTTGTATTTTACAGTTGTTAAAAGCACGTGTGAAAGGCGTAAAATGTTATTAACAATGCATAAAAGTGTCTGACGGTGTTGTATTGGTTGCGGCGAATTAAAATATATGCCTTTGTATGGGAACATTAAATTTAATAATTGTTTGAATGAAGTAAATTTGTTTTTTAAATCTGCAGTTCAGTGAGTATTTTAATCTGTTAAATGACTGTTGGTTCTTCCAAGCTGTCAAGTTGGCATCGCTGGGCCATGTCAAGTCACTCTTTGTTGCATTCCCGCACACAGAAATATCGAAGGAAACGAGGCAGCTGTAGACATTGTAGGTAAGGCTGCCCAATCCGCTCTGCTTTCAGGCTAAAAGCACTATTTTTTCCCTTAACCCGGCTTACGAACACACGGCGATCTGTGAAAACTTCGACTTTACACCTAATGAAACGGACCCAATCCGATTAAATTCTTCCCTACCTACACACATCCTTTTAAGTGGAGAATAGCTGCATTACAGTCTCTGGAAGAGCTGTTCATAGAAAATATTCACGGATAAGTCGAAGTTGGAAGGTAGAGTTGGAAGACATCTTGCAGCATCCTGTGGTTTGCTTCTGTATAGATGGGCTTTTAGTCGGCTTAGTGAGCATTGGGCTGAAACCTCAACACGCTAAATTCGAAAGTTCTTCTGGTCGGTAGTCGACAGCAGGTGGTCAAATAAGTCTTTCTAACTGACAAAGCACTAACTCTTGGAGCTCTGACCGAGCACTTTCCAATACGAACCCATACGTAGTTGTTTGTTCGTTGGTGCCTTAGAATCATCTCACCATCTCCTCAGCTGCCCTAAATACTTTCGTACAACTATTGTTGAATAAATCGGCTCGCATGCCATTAATACTACCGTGGAAATTTCTGAAGTAGTCCACAGCCTCCAAAAGAACTTTATTTTGAGCACTCAGAGCTTTAGTGAGATGCAGATTACTTGCAGTTAGCGTTTCAAGAAAACCTATTTAGTGGTAACGTGATGGACAATACAAGAATAACCTTAGGGAGACACTCGCAGGTCTATTACCTGTTGAGGAATGTAATGTGAGATCTATTGTGCCTTCTTGCTCCTCACCGCATATCCGCCAGTCCTAGCACCCTTCGGAAATTCAGCAGATTTTTATGTGACATAGTGATGATTTGGCTGGTTTAGCGACCCGAGGTATTTTTCATTTGGTCTGCGGTTTTATTGGTATTGTGCGGGGTCGAGGCCTATTGGTGTTGTTGCTGTCGCCTCCCTGGCGAGCCTGTCTGCTTCTTAATTTCCCTCTAAGTCTTTGTGGCCTGGGACCCATAGAAGGAAGGAAGATCCTGTTGTACACTGCTAAGGCATTCAGTCTCTCTACGCAATCGAGAACCAGTGCTGACTTGATTTCATAGGAATGAAGAGCCTTGAGTGCGGTTTGGCTTTCAGGATATTTTCACTGCAAAATCTTCGCTGAAGGTTAATCGCTATACACAGACTGTTGGTCAGCTCCAATGCCCTCTGGTGTTTTTGAGCCGTCTGTGTACTAAATTAGACGGTGCAGCTGGGAGTATTTTTGGATGTTAGTATCAGTCTAGCTTGCTTTATTCCCTAATTCTGTTTTAAAGTTCCTTTCGAAGCTAATAACTCTGCCGACATCATCTCGTGGGAATCCTCTACCCCACCGTTCTCTGGTGCAGTTTGTTAGAGTTTATTTTGCTACCTCCTCCATGCTAATGAAATAATTTCTTGACGTATTTGCATTCGAATGGAAGTCTTATTTCATTGTGTTCCAATCATTATTGCTGTAAGAACCTTCTATGGTACTTGAGATGCCTAAAACTCGAAAAGAGCTGAGGTTAGAAGGATCGCAGCCATATTTTCTTCTTCATTTAACATTAGTCGTACGTGGTTGGAGTCGTAAGGCGACTGCCTTTTCCAGCACTCGTTATCAAACATATACATATTTACATTTAGTTTTCTTCCTTTTCGCCTTCTTTACATTTCTTTATCCATCCTTTGTCCACAGCCCTCGCGCAACGCTTCAAAATTCATTAGCGTAAAACTGTCGAAACCACACCCACTGCACTAGATGCGCATCATTTTCGCCTTAAATTGTGCAACATTTAGCGTGATAAGCGAGTGCTCTTGGATCATTATGCTCACTCTCTCCCCAGCTGTACTCACCATTCACTTACGAGCCTCACAACCATCACTATGGTGGACACTCAAAGCATTATGATATTGTTTTGTGCAAAAGACTTTGGAGGGTTGAATTTTTTCAATGAAATTTGTTCCCCTCTACGCGTAACTTATGTAGGCTCATTAGCCTTTCTCACTTAACGCTTATCGCTTTAGTTTGCTGTTGGCTGCTTTTATTTCACTGCCACTTTTCTTGACCTTTTGACATTTTTTGCTTTGTATTGCGGGCCCTTAACGGAAAGTGTCATTTTCAAAAGGAAACACACTCGTTTCGACCCCCACTCACCTAACGCAGTCTTGTCATTAGCGCCGACACTCGACAATGTTAAAGCGTGCTAAAAATTTATGAGTGCAACCCAGTCTTTCGACCTTTGTCGTAAATCAGATAATACTCCTAGATGGAATGCTGATAAGAAGGTTAACAAAAGTATTTCAACTGAAAATGTCGCTAAAGTCAAATGAAAAAGTTTCTCTTTGATAATTTATTCGTTAATTTGAGCATGGCTACTTTAGTTGTACAATTAAGCTGGTGTACAGCTATTTGAAAAAAGGCAATTCATAACCGCGCCAATCAGCCAACCAATTGACATAGTTAACGTCCAGATCTTCGCTGAATACCTCAACGCATTTCCATAGCTACGGTTACATTTCCCCTCCAAGCACACTTGGCAGCCTTCTAAAGCCTCTGCGCCGTACTTGTCTGCCAATAGAGCACAAGCGTTCTGTTCCGGTCGCATTGCCACACAACCTTTGTTGATTTGCACCTTATTTTTGCCTGGAAATTATCAAAAAATAGATTTAATAAAAATCGTTGAAAAACAAAGCAAGCCTTACCTTTGACGCGCACGCTGTAACATTTATAAGTTATGTTTCCCATCTTCATTCTTGCTAGGTCTCCTATTTTGTTATATTTGTGTTGTAAAAGCTGCCTTGAGCTTCGTCTCAATGAATTTTCATGCGTTGGTCTAATTACTCTCTCATCGTTAGATCCTTCAACTAATATAACGTTCTCGCCAGTAAGTCCTGTAGTCGGTGAAGCATTTTGGTAGGGAGCATTTGCCGAACTAAGATCAGAAGTTTCGGCCAGTCCCGGAATATTGGTCTCGTTAGAAGCGCTGATTAATGAACTTTGATTCGTAAGTCCAACGAAATCGTTAGATCCTTCCACCACTGTTAAGTTCCCTGTTTGCTGTGTAGCGTTAGGTCTTCCGGGGGTTGTAGTATTGAGTCCAGTGATTCCTAGAGTCAGTGCAGGATATTGGTCGGAGGTTGTAGTATTGATCGAATTTAGATTATAAGTCTCGTTAGAAGCGTTGAATACTGAACTTTCATTTGTAAGTCCAACGAAATCGTTAGATTCTTCCACCAATGTTATGTTCCCACTAGCAATTCCTGTTTGCTGTGTAGCGTTGGGTCTTCCGGGGGTTGTAATATTGAGTCTAGTGATTCCTGTGGTCGGTGCAGCATTTGCGTAGGGAATATTTGCCGAACTTAGATCAGCAGTTTCTGACAGCCCCGGAATATTGGCCTCGTTAGAAGCGCTGATTAATGAACTTTGATTCGCAGGTGCAACGAAATCGTTAGATCCTTCCACCACTGTTGAGTTCCCTGTTTGCTGTGCAGCGTTCGGTCTTCCGGGAGTTGAAGTATTAAGTCCAGTGATTCCTGTAGTCAGTGCATGATATTGGCCGGAGGTTGTAATATTGACCGAATTTAGATTAGCAGTTCCTACCAGTCCCAGAATATAGGTCTCGTTAGAAGCGCTGAATACTGAACTTTCATTCGTAAGCCCAACGAAATCGTTAGATTCTTCCCCCAATATAGTGGTTCCACTAGTGAGTCCTATTTGCTGTGTAGCGTTTGGACTTCCTAGGGTTGTACTAGTATTGAGTACAGTGATTCCTGTAGTCGGTGCAGGATACTGTTCGGAGGTTGTAGTATTGACCGAACTTAGATCAGGAGTTTCTACCAGTCCCAGAAAATTAGTCTCGTTAGAAGCGTTAAATACTGAATTTTGATTTATGAGTCCTGTTTGCTGGATAGCGCTTGGTCTCTCGGGAGTTGTAGTATTGAGTGCAGTGAGTCCTGTAGTGGGTGCCGAACTTAGGTCAGCAGTTTCTGCCAGTCCCAGAATATTGGTCTCGTTAGAAACGTTGATTTCTGAACTTTGATTCGTAAGTCCAACGAAATCGTTAGATCCTTCCACCAATGAAGTGGTCCCACTAGTGAGTCCTATTTGCTGTGTAGCGTTTGGACTTCCTAGGATTGTACTAGTATTAAGTCCACTGATTCCTGTAGTCGGTACGGCATTTTCGTAGTAAGTATTTGCCGAACTTAGATCAGCAGATTCTGCCAGTCCTGGAATATTGGTCTCGCCAGAAGCGCTGATTAAAGAGCTTTGATTCGTAAGTCCAACGAAATCGTCAACTCCTTCCACGATGGTTGTGTTCCCACTAGTGGGCCCTATTTGCTCTGTAGCATTTGGTGTTCCGGGAGTTGTAGTATTAAGCCCAGTGATTCCTGTAGTCGGTGCAGGATATTGGTCGGAGGTTGTAGTATTGACCGAGCTTAGATCAGCAGTTTCTACAAATCCCAGAAAATTACTCTCTTCAGAAGCGTTGATTGCTGAACTTTGATTCGTAAGTCCAACGAAGTCGTTAGATCCTTCCACCAATGTAGTGTTCCCACTAGCGGGCCCTATTTGTTGTGTAGCATTTAGTCTTCCGGGAGTTGTAGTATTAAGCCCCTTGAGTCCTGTAGTGGGTGCCGAACTTAGATCAGCAGTTTCTGTCAGCCCCAGCATATTGGTCCCGTTAGATGCATTGATTACTGAGCTTTGATTCGTAAGTCCAACAAAATCGTTAGATCCTCCCATCAATGTAGTGTTCCCACTAGTGAGTCCTATTTGCTGTGTAGCGTTTGAGCCTCCTAGGGTTGTACTAGTATTGAGTCCAATGACTTCAGTAGGCGGTACAGCATTTTCGTAGGAAGTATTTTCCGAACTTAGATCAGCAGTTTCTGCCAGTCCCGGAATATTGGTCTCGTTAGAAGCGCTGATTAAAGAACTTTGATTCGTAAGTCCAACGAAATCGTTAGATCCTTCCACCAATGTAGTGTTCCCACTAGGGACCCCTATTTGCTCTGTAGAATTTGGTCTTCCGGGAGCTGTAGTATTAAGCCCCGTGATTCCTGTAGTCGGTACCGGATATTGGTCGGAGGTTGTAGTATTGACCGAACTTAAATTAGCAGTTTCTACCATTCCTAGCATATTGGTCTCGTTGGAAGCGTTGAATACTGAACTTTGATTCGTGAGACCAACGAAATTGTAAGATCCTTCTGTGTATGCTGTGTTTTCGCCAGTGAGCACTGTTTGTGCTGTAGCATTCGGCCTTTCGTTGGTTGTAATATTGCTTAAAGTTGCACCTGCCAGTATCAGTCCGTTGGTTGCATTCAAATTAAGATTTTGCGCTTGCGTGACTGTTAAGTTGGACAGACTTTCTCCGACAGTTCCTATTAGACCCAGCTCATTTGTTATAGACGCATTGCCTGTATTAGTCAAATTGACCCAAGTGGTGTGATCACTTTCTGTTACAGCGATTGTGGCTTGTGTTATATTTTCTGAAGTAGGTCGCGTTGCTGCTGCTGCTGATGTTGCGGTTTGAAGTGGCGTTACAACAGTAGTGATGTCTTCAGTTGCAAATTGCTCTAAATCTAGAGTGATATCTGGAGAGTTGAATCCTTGGGACGTTGTGCCTAGCGCTGCCTCCGCGGTTGGTGCCAGTGAGCCTATTTCAATTCCCTGTGCAATTTCTGGCATCAACTGCGCTATTGTCGGAATATCCTCCAGCGGTGGACAGTATTCGAAGTGTCCTTCATTCTCCTCGCAATCTTCGCAAACATAACATTCAAGGTAATCAGCAGAGGCTGTGAAAATAGAAGGAAAACATTTTAAAAGTTTATTGGGCCTGTCCTCGTTGAGTTTGGATCGAAAAAATTACTTAAAACTTGAGTAGGTGTGGCGAAGAATTGAAATATTACATTAGTGACAGAGTAAAAACCTTTACGGTGTTGCCGCGTACATACCAGAGTAAATTTGAATATTTGTAAATAAGAATCAGGGTGCTATTGCATCTTAGACTCGATCTAAGCTTAATTCAGCTGAAAATAATCTAAGTTGCTCTAGTCAACTTTAATCTAAACCAAAAAGATAAATATTTAATGCCAGCGAGTTTGTAGTACGGAGCCACACAGAAAACTCTGAATATGTAGAGGGTTAAGATGATTGGTAATCATTTTTCGGGAACTAGCTGAAGTCGACCAGTATACCCAGTACCCTTGTAGTACTTCCTCGATGTAAAAGAAAGAATCAAAAGAAATATTTTCTTATGGCGATAGCGAAGACAAAACGACAAGGGAAAAAATAACGACACATGATATCGATAATAATAAAAGATATCGTTAAAGATAAAATATCGATAACGATAAAAGTATCGATAAGGATAACAGTGCCGATATAAATAAATGTCAGCAAAAAATAATGATATAGACGACATGAAAAGTACCGCAAACGATAACAATATATATTACCATAATAAATTAAAAATTGATCATGTGTAAAATATCGATCATGATAAAAATATCTATAATGATAAAAACAATACCGAAATGACAGAAACAATTGCTAGCGATGTCAGTATCGATAACGTTGAAAATATCAGTGACGGCAGCAATGTCTATAATGATAAAAAAATATAAAAATAACGATAACAAATAATTATAAAACTAATGATAACAATAAATTATGCCGATAGTGAAAACAATATTAGTAGATAATGATGGAAAACAATGCCGACGCGATAAAACAATAATGATAGTGATAACAATATCGACAAAGTTGAAAATATCGTAAATGAAAATAATGTATGTTGAAAATAAATAATATCGATAATTAAAAAAAAAATTGTCAGCGAAAAATTGAGACGGTGCAGCTGGGAGTATTTTTGGATGTTAGTATCAGTCTAGCTTGCTTTATTCCCTAATTCTGTTTTAAAGTTCCTTTCGAAGCTAATAACTCTGCCGACATCATCTCGTGGGAATCCTCTACCCCACCGTTCTCTGGTGAAGTTTGTTAGAGTTTATTTTGCTGCCTCCTCCATGCTAATGAAATAATTTCTTGACGTATTTGCATTCGATTGGAAGTCTTATTTCATTGTGTTCCAATCATTATTGCTGTAAGAACCTTCTATGGTACTTGAGATGCCTAAAACTCGAAAAGAGCTGAGGTTAGAAGGATCGCAGCCATATTTTCTTCTTCATTTAACATTAGTCGTACGTGGTTGGAGTCGTAAGGCGACTGCCTTTTCCAGCACTCGTTATCAAACATATACATATTTACATTTAGTTTTCTTCCTTTTCGCCTTCTTTACATTTCTTTATCCATCCTTTGTCCACAGCCCTCGTGCAACGCTTCAAAATTCATTAGCGTAAAACTGTCGAAACCACACCCACTGCACTAGATGCGCATCATTTTCGCCTTAAATTGTGCAACATTTAGCGTGATAAGCGAGTGCTCTTGGATCATTATGCTCACTCTCTCCCCAGCTGTACTCACCATTCACTTACGAGCCTCACAACCATTACTATGGTGGACACTCAAAGCATTATGATATTGTTTTGTGCAAAAGACTTTGGAGGGTTGAATTTTTTCAATGAAATTTGTTCCCCTCTACGCGTAACTTATGTAGGCTCATTAGCCTTTCTCACTTAACGCTTATCGCTTTAGATTTCTGTTGGCTGCTTTTATTTCACTGCCACTTTTCTTGACCTTTTGACATTTTTTGCTTTGTATTGCTGGCCCTTAACGGAAAGTGTCATTTTCAAAAGGAAACACACTCGTTTCGACCCCCACTCACCTAACGCAGTCTTGTCATTAGCGCCGACACTCGACAATGTTAAAGCGTGCTAAAAATTTATGAGTGCAACCCAGTCTTTCGACCTTTGTCGTAAATCAGATAATACTCCTAGATGGAATGCTGATAAGAAGGTTAACAAAAGTATTTCAACTGAAAATGTCGCTAAAGTCAAATGAAAAAGTTTCTCTTTGATAATTTATTCGTTAATTTGAGCATGGCTACTTTAGTTGTACAATTAAGCTGGTGTACAGCTATTTGAAAAAAGGCAATTCATAACCGCGCCAATCAGCCAACCAATTAACATAGTTAACGTCCAGATCTTCGCTGAATACCTCAACGCATTTCCATAGCTACGGTTACATTTCCCCTCCAAGCACACTTGGCAGCCTTCTAAAGCCTCTGCGCCGTACTTGTCTGCCAATAGAGCACAAGCGTTCTGTTCCGGTCGCATTGCCACACAACCTTTGTTGATTTGCACCTTATTTTTGCCTGGAAATGATCAAAAAATAGATTTAATAAAAATCGTTGAAAAACAAAGCAAGCCTTACCTTTGACGCGCACGCTGTAACATTTATAAGTTATGTTTCCCATCTTCATTCTTGCTAGGTCTCCTATTTTGTTATATTTGTGTTGTAAAAGCTGCCTTGAGCTTCGTCTCAATGAATTTTCATGCGTTGGTCTAATTACTCTCTCATCGTTAGATCCTTCAACTAATATAACGTTCTCGCCAGTAAGTCCTTGTAAAATGGTGGCTGCGATGATAGAATCGGATCGGTATTGGTCCGTTAGAGCGTGATAGACTTGATTCTAGCCACGATCGTAATCTTACACGTTATTCTTTGCGAGTAGTCTTGGAGATTGTCGTGTTCCTAGTCGGCAGTTTGTCGGAGTATATGATGAATTTAATATAAGCTGTAACGTTATCTGATTTATGAAGTCAACGACGTAGTTTCACAATGTTAGTCCCACTGAATCGTGCTGTGATTCGTAAGTCCAACGAAATCGTTAGATCCTTCCACCACTGTTAAGTTCCCTGTTTGCTGTGTAGCGTTCGGTCTTCCGGGAGTTGAAGTATTAAGTCCAGTGATTCCTGTAGTCAGTGCATGATATTGGCCGGAAGTTGTAATATTGACCGAATTTAGATTAGCAGAAGCGTTGAATACTGAACTTTCATTCGTAAGCCCAACGAAATCGTTAGATTCTTCCCCCAATATAGTGGTTCCACTAGTGAGTCCTATTTGCTGTGTAGCGTTTGGACTTCCTAGGGTTGTACTAGTATTGAGTACAGTGATTCCTGTAGTCGGTGCAGGATACTGTTCGGAGGTTGTAGTATTGACCGAACTTAGATCAGGAGTTTCTACCAGTCCCAGAAAATTAGTCTCGTTAGAAGCGTTAAATACTGAATTTTGATTTATGAGTCCTGTTTGCTGGATAGCGCTTGGTCTCTCGGGAGTTGTAGTATTGAGTGCAGTGAGTCCTGTAGTGGGTGCCGAACTTAGATCAGCAGTTTCTGCCAGTCCCAGAATATTGGTCTCGTTAGAATCGTTGATTTCTGAACTTTGATTCGTAAGTCCAACGAAATCGTTAGATCCTTCCACCAATGTAGTGTTCCCACTAGCGGACCCTATTTGTTGTGTAGCATTTGGTCTTCCGGGAGTTGTAGTATTAAGCCCCGTGAGTCCTGTAGTGGGTGCCGAACTTAGATCAGCAGCTTCTGTCAGTCCCAGCATATTGGTCTCGTTAGATGCATTGATTACTGAACTTTGATTCGTAAGTCCAACGAAATCGTTAGATCCGTCCACCAATGAAGTGGTCCCACTAGTGAGTCCTATTTGCTGTGTAGCGTTTGGACTTCCTAGGATTGTACTAGTATTAAGTCCACTGATTCCTGTAGTCGATACGGCATTTTCGTAGTAAGTATTTGCCGAACTTAGATCAGCAGATTCTGCCAGTCCTGGAATATTGGTCTCGCCAGAAGCGCTGATTAAAGAGCTTTGATTCGTAAGTCCAACGAAATCATCAACTCCTTCCACGATGGTTGTGTTCCCACTAGTGGACCCTATTTGCTCTGTAGCATTTGGTGTTCCGGGAGTTGTAGTATTAAGCCCCGTGATTCCTGTAGTCGGTACCGGATATTGGTCGGAGGTTGTAGTATTGACCGAACTTAAATTAGCAGTTTCTACCATTCCTAGCATATTGGTCTCGTTGGAAGCGTTGAATACTGAACTTTGATTCGTAAGTCCAACGAAATCGTTAGATCCGTCCACCAATGAAGTGGTCCCACTAGTGAGTCCTATTTGCTGTGTAGCGTTTGGACTTCCTAGGATTGTACTAATATTAAGTCCACTGATTCCTGTAGTCGGTACGGCATTTTCGTAGTAAGTATTTGCCGAACTTAGATCAGCAGATTCTGCCAGTCCTGGAATATTGGTCTCGCCAGAAGCGCTGATTAAAGAGCTTTGATTCGTAAGTCCAACGAAATCGTCAACTCCTTCCACGATGGTTGTGTTCCCACTAGTGGGCCCTATTTGCTGTGTAGCCCCCTCACTCTCTTTTTCACGAAAGCATAACTCATCAACCCCAAGTTCGCATGAATTTCTAGTATTACTGCTTGTATTTATTATTACAGCGAGCTCTATATAGTCGCTGCTCCTCACTGAGACGCCGTTAAAGTCCTCTTTTTTTCTTATCGAATTTCTCCACTTTTCAATTTCATTGCATTATCCAATAACTACAACTAACACGTTCAAATGCATACAAAGCACGCTGCGAACTTAATTCAATTTGTGGTAATAAAAATTCGAAGGATACACACATTCACAGAGTTACATGCAGTGCATACCGCAAAGGCACTCCCATGTCCCCGGCCAACGAGAAGTGCGAACTCACAAGTGCAATAATAAAATACCGCTATAAATGGTCTACATTTATGATTTTTTCATTTATTCGCTGCTTCAATAGCTTTTCAATATTTTCAATTTACACCAAATTCACATTTTAACACTCCAAATATGAAACGCAGAAACGTTTGCAAGCTTTATAACCCGCTTCTTGAAACAGCTTTATGCCCTTTATGCAATGCATTTAAGGCAGTTGGGTCTTTTCACCTTCCAATCTACCACACAGTTAATATTACTGCCTTACCATTCAGCATTTTGTTACTTCCTTCATTGTTGTTGTATATACCAAAGTCGGCTATGAATGTCGGCCTTTGTATTGGCTTTTGTATTTGACAGTTGTTAAAAGCACGTGTGAAAGGCGTAAAATGTCATTAACAATGCATAAAAGTGTCTGACGGTGTTGTATTGGTTGCGGCGAATTAAAATATATGCCTTTGTATTGGAATAATTGTTTGAATGAAGTAAATTTGTTTTTTAAATCTGCAGTTCAGTGAGTCTTTTAATCTGTTAAATGACTGTTGGTTCTTCCAAGCTGCCAAGTTGGCATCGCTGGGCCATGTCAAGTCACTCTTTGTTGCATTCCCGCACGCAGAAATATCGAAGGAAACGAGGCAGCTGTAGACATTGTAGGTAAGGCTGCCCAATCCGCTCTGCTTTCAGGCTAAAAGCACTATTTTTTCCTTTAACCCGGCTTACGAACACACGGCGATCTGTGAAAACTTCGACTTTACACCTAATGAAACGGACCCAATCCGATTAAATTCTTCCCTACCTACACACATCCTTTTAAGTGGAGAATAGCTGCATTACAGTCTCTGGAAGAGCTGTTCATAGAAAATATTCACGGATAAGTCGAAGTTGGAAGGTAGAGTTGGAAGACATCTTGCAGCATCCTGTGGTTTGCTTCTGTATAGATGGGCTTTTAGTCGGCTTAGTGAGCATTGGGCTGAAACCTCAACACGCTAAATTCGAAAGTTCTTCTGGTCGGTAGTCGACAGCAGGTGGTCAAATAAGTCTTTCTAACTGACAAAGCACTAACTCTTGGAGCTCTGACCGAGCACTTTCCAATACGAACCCATACGTAGTTGTTTGTTCGTTGGTGCCTTAGAATCATCTCACCATCTCCTCAGCTGCCCTAAATACTTTCGTACAACTATTGTTGAATAAATCGGCTCGCATGCCATTAATACTACCGTGGAAATTTCTGAAGTAGTCCACAGCCTCCAAAAGAACTTTATTTTGAGCACTCAGAGCTTTAGTGAGATGCAGATTACTTGCAGTTAGCGTTTCAAGAAAACCTATTTAGTGGTAACGTGATGGACAATACAAGAATAACCTTAGGGAGACACTCGCAGGTCTATTACCTGTTGAGGAATGTAATGTGAGATCTATTGTGCCTTCTTGCTCCTCACCGCATATCCGCCAGTCCTAGCACCCTTCGGAAATTCAGCAGATTTTTATGTGACATAGTGATGATTTGGCTGGTTTAGCGACCCGAGGTATTTTTCATTTGGTCTGCGGTTTTATTGGTATTGTGCGGGGTCGAGGCCTATTGGTGTTGTTGCTGTCGCCTCCCTGGCGAGCCTGTCTGCTTCTTAATTTCCCTCTAAGTCTTTGTGGCCTGGGACCCATAGAAGGAAGGAAGATCCTGTTGTACACTGCTAAGGCATTCACTCTCTCTACGCAATCGAGAACCAGTGCTGACTTGATTTCATAGGAATGAAGAGCCTTGAGTGCGGTTTGGCTTTCAGGATATTTTCACTGCAAAATCTTCGCTGAAGGTTAATCGCTATACACAGACTGTTGGTCAGCTCCAATGCCCTGTGGTGTTTTTGAGCCGTCTGTGTACTAAATTAANGTGCCTTCTTGCTCCTCACCGCATATCCGCCAGTCCTAGCACCCTTCGGAAATTCAGCAGATTTTTATGTGACATAGTGATGATTTGGCTGGTTTAGCGACCCGAGGTATTTTTCATTTGGTCTGCGGTTTTATTGGTATTGTGCGGGGTCGAGGCCTATTGGTGTTGTTGCTGTCGCCTCCCTGGCGAGCCTGTCTGCTTCTTAATTTCCCTCTAAGTCTTTGTGGCCTGGGACCCATAGAAGGAAGGAAGATCCTGTTGTACACTGCTAAGGCATTCAGTCTCTCTACGCAATCGAGAACCAGTGCTGACTTGATTTCATAGGAATGAAGAGCCTTGAGTGCGTTTTGGCTTTCAGGATATTTTCACTGCAAAATCTTCGCTGAAGGTTAATCGCTATACACAGACTGTTGGTCAGCTCCAATGCCCTCTGGTGTTTTTGAGCCGTCTGTGTACTAAATTAGACGGTGCAGCTGGGAGTATTTTTGGATGTTAGTATCAGTCTAGCTTGCTTTATTCCCTAATTCTGTTTTAAAGTTCCTTTCGAAGCTAATAACTCTGCCGACATCATCTCGTGGGAATCCTCTACCCCACCGTTCTCTGGTGCAGTTTGTTAGAGTTTATTTTGCTACCTCCTCCATGCTAATGAAATAATTTCTTGACGTATTTGCATTCGAATGGAAGTCTTATTTCATTGTGTTCCAATCATTATTGCTGTAAGAACCTTCTATGGTACTTGAGATGCCTAAAACTCGAAAAGAGCTGAGGTTAGAAGGATCGCAGCCATATTTTCTTCTTCATTTAACATTAGTCGTACGTGGTTGGAGTCGTAAGGCGACTGCCTTTTCCAGCACTCGTTATCAAACATATACATATTTACATTTAGTTTTCTTCCTTTTCGCCTTCTTTACATTTCTTTATCCATCCTTTGTCCACAGCCCTCGCGCAACGCTTCAAAATTCATTAGCGTAAAACTGTCGAAACCACACCCACTGCACTAGATGCGCATCATTTTCGCCTTAAATTGTGCAACATTTAGCGTGATAAGCGAGTGCTCTTGGATCATTATGCTCACTCTCTCCCCAGCTGTACTCACCATTCACTTACGAGCCTCACAACCATCACTATGGTGGACACTCAAAGCATTATGATATTGTTTTGTGCAAAAGACTTTGGAGGGTTGAATTTTTTCAATGAAATTTGTTCCCCTCTACGCGTAACTTATGTAGGCTCATTAGCCTTTCTCACTTAACGCTTATCGCTTTAGATTTCTGTTGGCTGCTTTTATTTCACTGCCACTTTTCTTGACCTTTTGACATTTTTTGCTTTGTATTGCTGGCCCTTAACGGAAAGTGTCATTTTCAAAAGGAAACACACTCGTTTCGACCCCCACTCACCTAACGCAGTCTTGTCATTAGCGCCGACACTCGACAATGTTAAAGCGTGCTAAAAATTTATGAGTGCAACCCAGTCTTTCGACCTTTGTCGTAAATCAGATAATACTCCTAGATGGAATGCTGATAAGAAGGTTAACAAAAGTATTTCAACTGAAAATGTCGCTAAAGTCAAATGAAAAAGTTTCTCTTTGATAATTTATTCGTTAATTTGAGCATGGCTATTTTAGTTGTACAATTAAGCTGGTGTACAGCTATTTGAAAAAAGGCAATTCATAACCGCGCCAATCAGCCAACCAATTGACATAGTTAACGTCCAGATCTTCGCTGAATACCTCAACGCATTTCCATAGCTACGGTTACATTTCCCCTCCAAGCACACTTGGCAGCCTTCTAAAGCCTCTGCGCCGTACTTGTCTGCCAATAGAGCACAAGCGTTCTGTTCCGGTCGCATTGCCACACAACCTTTGTTGATTTGCACCTTATTTTTGCCTGGAAATTATCAAAAAATAGATTTAATAAAAATCGTTGAAAAACAAAGCAAGCCTTACCTTTGACGCGCACGCTGTAACATTTATAAGTTATGTTTCCCATCTTCATTCTTGCTAGGTCTCCTATTTTGTTATATTTGTGTTGTAAAAGCTGCCTTGAGCTTCGTCTCAATGAATTTTCATGCGTTGGTCTAATTACTCTCTCATCGTTAGATCCTTCAACTAATATAACGTTCTCGCCAGTAAGTCCTGTAGTCGGTGAAGAATTTTGGTAGGGAGCATTTGCCGAA
>NW_016160761.1:0-28297 GCF_001687245.7 Rhagoletis zephyria | reverse complement strand
AAAACACATTTTATGCGTCGAATTTATAATGCTGAATTTCCCAAAAAGTTATAATAAGGGAAATTTGCCAGAACTAATATCAGTGGTTATGCACACATAGAATTTAACTTATAAAAAAGAGATTTCACGACCTCGTCGTCTTGTCGCACCTAATATCGTTTATCGACAGATAGTTATCGGATAGTAAATAATTTTAATCTAGCTATTCAAAGAAGACTTAAAGTGTACAATTCAATAATAAGAAAACTAATTTTGAACTTTTCTACCTCTAACCAAATTATTCCTCCGTCCTCTACACGCCACAAAAACTGCAGTTGACAGATTTTTTACGACTACGATTTAATAGCAATCATGCAGAAATACTGATTTATTTCACTTGAAAGAAAAAAGAATAAATAAATATAAACAAATTGAATTGAATAAAAACAGTTTGGCGCACAAAAGTATGCAACCAAATGTGTAGTTGATAGCGTATGCGAATGCACAACGATTCAGAGCAAATCAAGTGTAACTTGCTTGTCCACAACAATTGCCAGCCGCAAACAGAAATAAGTGAATAAAGAGGAGAGGCGGGCGTAGATGTCAAAAAAATAACAAGAGTAAATGATATTGTAGCCAAATTGGAGAACTATATTGAAAAATAAATACGTACGCATAATATAATAAAATTAAATATATAAATTTGAGAGTGCTGTGTGGCATTGTTGTTGAAAATATAGTTCCTGCTGTTTTTCGGTTCACTTTCGTAAAACTTTTTTTTACAGTCGCACTTCACATTTATAGCCTTGGTAACATATCTATTGTTGTTGTTGTTGCATACCTTGTAGTAGTAATTTTTCATTTTTATGCGCGCTGCACTTGACGTACAACTTTTTAATTGGACCTCCAGTCAGGCAGCCACTCCATAATAAAGTTTTTGACTTTGCGTGCCTTAAACTCCCCCACTTTTTATGTGCGGCAAGAAGTTGTCGCTCAGCGCCTCAAAGCTGGCTACAAAATACTGTTGAAAAACACTTAAAAATTCATTAGCTATGAGACGAGGCATTAAGTAAAAATTGTCACAAATTGCAGCTGTTGCTTTGGAGTAGGGCAATTCATATTTCTTTCCTTTTCAAATTAAACATGTCAGTACTAGCTCAACGCCTTTGCGCCAATAAGTATGCTGAGCTTAAATTTATGTGCTTTTTATGCATTTCAAGGAGAAGAATTTTGTATTTAGAGAACAAATTTTACAACATTTTTATGTGAGAAATCTGTCGGGCGAATACACAGCTGTTTGCGTTATTAAAAGCCACGCGTTATACAACTCAAAAGTAATTTTATTTGAGCCAAAAAATTATTTTATAAGCAAAAACGTAAATAACGTAGATTAAAGCATGAATTTGAATTAAGAAAAATCCCTTTTGGGAAATTTGCTATAAATAAATAGATAATTTATTCGACTTGATGCATTAGGACAAAGTGTAAACTAAATCAAACTCAAGTAAAGGTTTTCCGAAAAATTACATATAGTTTATGCGTTGTCTTCACTTTTTACAAAAACACAAACGTAAAAAAAATTTCCCAAAATTTCCCTTTTGGGAAATTTTATAAAAATACATTTTTCTATTTGACTTGATGTGGTAGCAAAAAGTTAAAATAAATACGGGAGGAAACAAAAATTTCCATTTGGGAAATTTAATTGAAATGATTTTTTTTTACTGAATAAAATGAACTAAAAATATCCAAAAAATTTCCCTTATAAAAAATTAGAAATATTTTGTTTTGCTGGCCTTACTTATTTACCAAGAAAACGCAAAAAAACGGCTTAAATGATTTTTTTTTTATTTCTTTTTTGACAAGAACAAATTCTTGGAACATATTGTATATGCACAGAGTTTTATTTTACTCTTATTACAAAAAGTACATTTTAAATCCGTACATGTTTGTGGTGTGAAAGTTCAGCGTGCCCTTCGCCCACACAGCATTCGGCGAGCATCCAACTTTTAACTGCCAACAGTTGTCATTTCATTCGAAGTCGTGCGACAACGCGCACAAAAATCTAATTAATTCGCTCAGGCAGACATTTTATTATGTTGTAAAATTCAATTTCGCAGATTACATTGAAATATTTGCTACAAATATGAATTTCCACATCATCTGTATTTACTGCAGCGTTGCTTTTCCCCACATTTAATGCGAATTAAAACGCACGCTCTGTCACATGTGGCGACAAGGCTATAAACTTTTATGCGCCCTCACAAGTGACGTGATGGATGTTTTAAATGTTGATTTTAGGCGCTTGAGAACGCGCAGCAGGCATGTTTCGTCCTGTCAATCATAGCAGCTGGCTGCGATTACAAAGTAGATGAATAGTCGAAATGTGTGCTTTAAGGCGTTGTTGGAGCGGCTGCTGTTGCAACAACTTAGCTGCATGTAATTATTTATAGCATACAATTAGGCGGCGTAGCGGAAATGCTTAAATAGCTACTGCTGTTACTTGCTTGCCATAATATGAGCTGAAATGTTAGTTGCTTATGCAAGTGCGCTTTGGCCCCGAAGCTATGTCAACTGCAATTAGCCGTAATAATGGAATGGCTGGTTGGTTGACGCAAGCAAAGAATGGGAGGAATGGCGGCCCTAGGAAGGGAATGCATGAAGAAATTTGGCGCTGCTAACTGGTGCAGGATTAGGCCCATACAAAATAGTTGTTGCTGTTAAGATTTAAGCACGTTGTACTTGTGATTTGCAAGTGCACACAATTCAAGGATTATTACTTAGAGCGTGTGTATGTACATATCTACCGCTATAAGTACTTAAGTATTACATGTATTACATGCGCAATTTGCAAGCTTATCAAGTAGCCTAAATTCCGGCGCTGCAGCTGGTGGCAGTTATGTACTTCAGCGCATAAGCCTCATTTGATGGATTACTACGAACTATAAATAAAATTAATGTTATGATATGCTTATGTAAATTATAACTGTTGTTATTTTGTTCGGAATTAGTGTACGTAATACCGAATCGACAACATGAATTTATCTTAAGCAAATTTACTTAATAATAGTCATAACTTCGTTCATTGATTCAATTAAAAATTTGATTAAAAATTCTTGATTCAAAAATTTGATTTGATCCAAGTAAAAATAATTTTTTTTTTTTATATAAGAGACCTTTTTCTTAAGTCGATTTTTTTAACTAGTTTTAGGTTTAAAGTAACTTTTCGTAAAACCGAATTGAAACGAAAATTTTGAACAAAAAAATTTCACAATTGGAAAATTTTGTAAAAACAGTATTTTTTCCAAATCGTACTTAAAAAGCTCCAGAAAAGTCATATTTACTAAAAAATGATAGAGTAAAGAAAAATTTCCCATAAGGGAAATTGTCTAAAAGTCGATTTCTTGGTTTGTTTTGAAATAGAATTAAGTTTTTTTCATGAAAACACACTGAAGTAATAATTTCCCAAAAAATGATCCAACTGGGAAATTTTCATTTTATTACAATAAATATTATTTTAATACAATAAATATTTTAGAAAATTCTACGACAATCTTTTGACTTTGGGGACGAAAAATGCTTCAAAAACATCATTTCCTGTTAGCTAATTTTGTTAATGTCAGAATTTTTTAAACTGCTTCAAAATAAAAATTTCCCGATTTGGATCAAATAACTATAAAATTGATTGCTAGGTTAGAGCCAAGGAGGGAAAATCAGAAGTTATTTTCGACCCAGCTAATAAAACTTTCCGGTTTGAAGAAAATAATTTGTTAGAATAAAATGTACCAATTCATTCCATAGAACTAATTTTGCTTTTTACCATTTAAAAATTTTGGATTTTGGTATATTTATAGTTTTCATGCATATTATCCTCAAATATTTTAGGCGCTTTTTCGTAGCAGTTTTCAGCTTTATATATTCTTTTATGTGTTTTGTTGCGTGCCACAACATCCACCGCCGCAAAATCTAGAAAATTATCGCACAAACAAATTTTTTCTTAGAATTTCCATGCAATTCAAATGTTTGCAAATCCCTTTTATGCATATGCCAATGCATTTCAACAACTTGCCAACAAACGCTGCCTGACGCAGCGCCGACATCGACGTCAAAAATTATTTGCAACGTAATGTGGCAAATACACGCAAAGCCTGACAGCGAAATGTGCAAAAAATTTATGATTTCACCATGTAACTGTTATAGCAATAGCTATTTTGTTGTTGATATTGTTTTTGTTGGCGGGTATTACCGCGTAAACGCATCCGTCCGTCGAAGTAAATCCGGACATGTGGCAAAGGAAAAATACAAAATACCGAAAAAGGATGCAAAAGAGGAAATTGCAAAATAAAAAACGCGCAACGTCAAAGCTCAATGCAGCTTACGGGGATAGTGTTGTTGCAATTGTTGTTATGCATGCTTTTGTAGCAATTTTCATAGCTCGAACTGCAGCGCGATTACTAACTTTTTTGTGTCTGAGTAGGTAGATGCATGCTTGGGAGAGCGTGGCGTATGTGGCACGGCATTGGGCAAAACTAGATTTTGTTGGCAATACAAGTAAACTAGAAATTTGTGCAGCAACAGTAACAACAACTCGCCATAACAAAGTAAGCAAAACTGCTTTGCTAAGCCGCTGAGTTTCCATGTGCCAGCAAAAATTGCCTCCAGCGGCGCTGTGCAAGGAAAAAAGTTGTAGCAAAGAGGTTAGGCACGAGGGAGCACGAGCGGAGCCAGAGGTTGCAGCAGGTTACGCAGGTGGTAGATTAAATTGCAGCAGGTGCATGCAAGATCCCTACACTGCATTTGCAATAACATTGCAGCAGACAAAAAGGCTACCATCACGCGCTTCTGCCTTCCTCTTCCACTTGCATGTTTTTGTGCCACCTCGCACTTTATTGCATACTTCGAGGGGCACCAACTGCAACAATTGTAACAATATTTGTTTTTCGTCCAACAATAACACACAAACAATAGCAGACCACGCACATGTGCAAAAAATATCTAACAATCGACTATGGAGTTCAACGCAGCTGGCTGGCATTTTATTCGTTTCATTTTGAGCATCGCAGGTTACGCATACGCCACGGCAGCCAAAGCCGCTAAGCTAACGTAGTTGGTAAGTACACACGAACATACATACATATGAACGTACAAATGCTTGGCGTATGCGGTGAGATTAATGCGCTGGCTGCAGCTGGCTTTTAAAAGGTTAAAAACTTGCTGAAACATGTTTATAAATGTTGGCGGGCTTTGCTTTACGCTGTTTTTTTTTCATTTTCAGTAAAAGGCAGGATATGTGTACTCAGCTGCGATTTGGAAATAATACGCTCTTGCGGTAAAAACTTAAAAATTAGTTGGAGCCGCATGTTTGCATGCTTTTTTAGGAGTTTCGACACTTGTTTTTCACGCTTAGAAATAAACAAATTTAAAAATTCCTTTACATAGTAAAGCGTGTAATTTATANGTGCAAAAAATATCTAACAATCGACTATGGAGTTCAACGCAGCTGGCTGGTATTTTATTCGTTTCATTTTGAGCATGGCAGGTTACGCATACGCCACGGCTGCCAAAGCAGCTAAGCTAACGTAGTTGGTAAGTACACACGAACATACATACATATGAACGTACAAATGCTTGGCGTATGAGATTAATGCGCTGGCTGCAGCTGGCTTTTAAAAGGTTAAAAACTTGCTGAAACATGTTTATAAATGTTGGCGGGCTTTGCTTTACGCTGCTTTTTTCATTTTCGGTAAAAAGGCAGGATATGTGTTCTCAGCTGCGATTTGGAAATAATACGCTCTTGCGGTGAAAACTTAAAAATTAGTTGGAGCCGCATGTTTGCAAGCTTTTTTAGGAGTTTCGACACTTGTTTTTCACGCTTAGAAATAAACAAATTTAAAAATTCCTCTACATATTAAAGCGTGTAATTTATAATTANCTTGCGGTAAAAACTTAAAAATTAGTTGGAGCCGCATGTTTGCATGCTTTTTTAGGAGTTTCGACACTTGTTTTTCACGCTTAGAAATAAACAAATTTAAAAATTCCTTTACATAGTAAAGCGTGTAATTTATAATTATGAGCAGTGATTTGAGTAAAATATAAAAATTCGTCATATAAAAAAACTACCTCAAAACTGATTTGATACAACCCCCCGAAACGGTAGCAAAAATATTTCAGGACAACTCATTGAAAGAAAAATTTCCCAAAAATTTCTTGATTGGGAAATTTTTTAAGCAAGTGTTTTTTGAAGCTATGCCTCAGTAACTGTAGGAAAAAGTACAAATTTCAACAAAACTAAAAATTTCCCATTTTGGAAATTAGATTGAAACCGATTTTTTTCATTACCACAACCCCCTTTATATTGAAAACTTTCGAGAGATTACTGGACATATACATTTGTCCAAAACTGGGCATTTGGGAAATTTTCGGAAAATTTTAAATCTCACATTTTCANTCGAGAGATTACTGGACATATACATTTGTCCAAAACTGGGCATTTGGGAAGTTTTCGGAAAATTTTAAATCTCACATTTTCATAAAAAACTTTCTCTTAAAAATTCATATTCATGGTTTTGTGTTTTTTTTGGTATTTTAGATCTAACTCGTTTCCACTGAAAATTCGTGCTTAGTATTCAGACTTCAAATTCGCAAAAAATATCTAGCTCTAACCATATCCTTTTATACCGAAGGCTCCATGTACCGCTAAAAATGTTACTGGTGAACAAAATTTAAATTCAAGTGGAAGCTGATGAATGAAAAATCATAGAATTTTTATGTACTGTAAAATCCATAAAATAACACATTTAGATAAAAATGTTATAAAATGTAAAATGATCACATTACAAATTTATAAATATTTCACGTTTATTTATCAGCAGTTTATCACTTAAGATGGAAACCCCTATTATTTTAGGCAATGGTTTTGTTAAAAGTAATTGTTCTAAAAATTTCCCTCTGGGAATTTTAAGATTTTTTTTATTTTACATATTTTCTTTAAAATTTGCCGCTATAAATTCATAGAAATGCAGAAAATGTAATTGAAGTAAATTTCCCTAAAGGGAAATTTTCGATTTACTGAAAATTCTTTCTTAGTATTAAATTAAAAAAAAAACATTAATTCAAAGCAAATTTTCTTAAAGGCCAGAGATAAGATAACGCAAAATTTGTATATCGATTGAATTCGCCAAAAGTTAATTTTTTAATTCATTTTCAAACATAGTCCTGTAGCTTTTGAAGTGTATACTTAAAACAGACGTTCCATTTTTAAATTTAAAATTTTATCAAAATAAATAAGTGTATGTAGATATAATATTTTTATATATTTTTCGTGTTACAAATAAAAATCATCCACCGTTGTGTGCAAATTATGAAAATGAGGACGCTTATTATTACCAACAAAAGTGCTTGGTTTTTGCAATGTGTAGCATACTTTTAGGCATTTAGACCCACACAAAAGCAAATAAATAGCATAGTAATTTTTCTATTTTTCATCCACTTCTGGCTGTTGTGCCATTTTCTAAGCCATTCGATTTATTTTGCTTTTTGTTTTGAGGCGATTTAGGAGCACAAATGAGATGACAAATTGGAGGTGGGGAACGTTAATAGAACAAAGAGAAAAAATTTAGCTCTTAGACGAAATTTCAAGCTATTACATAGAGGAAAACGGTACTGGTTGAATAATTTTTTTCTTGCATTAGCGCTCTGGTTTGGGTGATATGGCGCCATAAAATTGCTTTCATGCGTGTATTATCCACAGAATCCGCACGAATGCGAATAAACCAACGTATGCAACAATGCAACTGTAATCACAACAACAAACAATTGAGACAAAAAGAACAAAGAAATCAACAACAAAGCCAAACAATTTCCAGAACAACAGCAATGGCGTCGCAAATAAATCGCATCAGAATTTGTTGTTATCCTTCGTTGGAAAACTAAAGTTGCACCTAAATAGTAGCATAGCTTAGGCAGCAGCCAGAATAAAAAAGGGGTAGCAACAACAAATGAAAACAGTAAAATTGCTTACCCAATCCGCTCACCACGCATTCGTTCCCAGTTCGTTGCTAGTTACCGTTATTCCCTATGATCGCTTACAATTTGCCTGCAGCAATTTTTGCATTACAATTGCAAGTCTACAAATGTAACGAATTGCGAAATGAAAATAAACACAGCGGCAGTACCGTTATACAATTGCGTGTACAGTGTTTTGCCACGTTTTCGTTGAAAGTACCAAAACGAAGGTAAAAAAGAAATTGCGCTTGTAATCGATTTGGTTTTCGTTTCATTCTCTTAGCATTGCCAACTGCGTTCGATGACATTGTCAATATTTGGCAAATGCGGTGGAAATAATAAAAAACGCACATGTTCGAATAGCATGTAGCGACAAAAGTCAATACAAAGGTAAATGCGCATGGCAGAAAAAAAGTGCGGCAGAAAAAAGGACGAAAGGCGCAAAAAGGTGTTTTCCAAAAGCTGGATTTTGCTGCAACATCCATCGCACAATTTTTAGGTGTGCCTGTAATAGTAGTGCATTTACGCTGAGTAAGAGTTTTTGGAAATTTTATTTTATTTACGCATAGTAATTTGGTAATCACTGAATATATCCATTAATTTACTTTTTTGTTTGCAATCAATGTGCTTGTCAACTAAGTGTTTTGCCAGTTTTTAATAAAAATTTAACCCCTTTACTTATATTTTTAAAAGCACTTAGCTTTCGTTACTTTTTTTAAACAAGCTATAAAATTTTAGTGCTGTCACTGATTTTAGCAGTAATTAAATTTGCTGCATGAAAATATTCATGTTTTGTACGCTAAAAACGTTAAAAAGATGACGGAAAATATAATGCATTAAAATAAAAGGAAAAGAGACGAACACTTTTACATATTAAACGCAGACAGGCTTAAAAAGGATATATTTTGTTGAAAAGTAGATTTTCAACACAAGTTAAGGTGGTTTTAATAATTTCCCACTGGGGTAATATTCGGGAAATTTGTTAGACGAATATTTTTTGATAAACAGTTTTACTGTAAACTCATAAAAGTGCACAAATTTAAGTTCAGATAAATTTCCCTATAGGGAAATTTGTACGATGAATGAATTTTAGTAAATATTTTTGCTGTAAACTCATAAAAGTGCACAAATTTAAGTTCAGATAAATTTCCCTGATATTTTAGACAAATGCTTCATTTGACTTATTTTCATAAAGCCTTTTTGCTAAGAGCTCATAGAAGTCCAGAAATTTAACTTCAGTCTAATTTTAGTACTGGGCAAATTTTAGAAATATTTTTATACATACATACATATATGTAGCTCGTTTTCTATAAAACTTTTTATTAGTTATACAAAACAAGATACATATAATATGTATATCAAGCAAAAGGAAAGTGTAAGCGCCAAAACATTATTGTTACAAATTCAAAATTTATGCTTCCAAAAGACTTTCTTGATGCTATACCAAAATCTCACTTAAATTAAAGCCATTCGACAACATTCAAAATTTGGAGATTGATTTTGTTCTTTTTCGTAAAATTATTTGCCTTAGTAACAAACGAAAGTAAAAAAATTTATTTTGTGCAAATTTGCTCACAGAGGGTGCCTCANATGCTATACCAAAATCTCACTTAAATTAAAGCCATTCGACAACATTCAAATTTGGAGATTGATTTTGTTCTTTTTCGTTAAATTATTTGCCTTAGTAACAAACGAAAGTAAAAAAATTATTTTGGGCAAATTTGCTCACAGAGGCACCTTCAAGGAAATAGCCAAAGAGCAAAATTTATTGGAAGTTTTTCTTTTAATTGAAGGTCATACGTAATCTTGCAACGTTTGAGGTATACATATGTATTTGTCCAATACTATCAAAAATTAATTTGCATTAAATATCAACTTTCGAGATTTTATGTAAAAATTATTTGCGTCTTACCTTGCCAGACCTTTGTGAAGAAAATTTCCTAATAAAGTTATTTTCCGCGAAATTTTGTATATTTTATTGAAGTTTTCTTTCAAAAAAACTCCTGTTCTGATAAATTCACTATAAATTAATGTTATAAACGGTAAGTTTTACCTACCGAACAGGGTAATTTTTTGGGAAATTTTTGATTTTAACATTTAAAATTATATGGCTCTGTGTCAAACCAATGTAGAAATATATAAGAAGCAAATTTCCCGTAGGGGATATTTTCAGGGAAATTTTTTTGGCAAGTTCGTGGTGTTAAATTTTTTCTCAGAAGGTTATAATAACCTAATAAAAACGACATTACGTAAATTTACCGCTAGGAAAATTTTTATTTTATTTCAAATTCGTATCTAGCCTGGTAATACATACAATGTAAAAACGTTATTTACGATAATCGTCTACTTTTAGGAATAATTAAATCTGTATTTAATTACTCAAACCATCATTCCATAGCCGAAAATATATATTGTACTTTAGTGGTTGTAAATATGTACATAAAATTTGCATTTTTCGTATTCCATAATTTTTTTATTCATCCTAAAAAAATTTCCCATTTATGCTCAAATCGCCTTGTGCACAATAATTCATTTCAATTACATTTTTTATAGCGTCTCCTCACTTCATTACCTCTTTTATACTCGCACTTACTGTTATTGTCAATTATGCAACATTGCAAACCTTTTTTAATTTTCAATTTCCCAACTGTAATTTTATGCATAGCAATAAAAGTTGCTGAAAGTTTTTTTGTTGCTCAAATTTACTTTGTAATATTTCCATTTTTATTGCAACAGTTTCAATTAACTAAAAAGTAAGGTGGTGATTTGTTGGAAATGCAATGGCAATCAACTGTGAATCTTTCTTTAATTTGCCAACTTAAAGCAATGTGAGGAAAATTTGTGTTATCTTTGTTTGGGTCTGAAAGAAGATTTTATATGCTTCAAATTTCTTTTTCAAAATGAATAGTGAGAAAACACAATTTATATGAAAAAGGGCCAAACTCGTTTCGTGATTAAAAAGTCCGAACCGACAAGGGAACCAGCGGAATGTTGCTAAAAAGTTGAATATTTTTTATTCGAACATATATGTATGTTAATCTGAAATTTTGAAATTTTCATTTAAGATAAGTTTTTTCCTTCATCCCGTTTCATTTATTCCTAGTCACTATTTTTATGCTTTCCTACCAAATTTATGTTTCTCCGAAAAAAAAACAAAAATGACTAGTGTTTTGTAGATAAATCATTTCAAGTATGTTTGTAAATAAATTTGGAGCTTTACATAGTACAATATGAAGCGTAAATAAATGAAGTGAAGCAAAAGAGAGGACGAGCAAACCGCACTTCCTTCCGCATAAATACCCGTACACATGTCCACATAAAAAATATACAAAAACATGCATTTGTGTCGCAGTTGCAACGAAACCACAGGAACTTTGAATACAGTCTATGTAAGCTGAATTCATATTTACTTTTTAGATTACCCTTTTTCACACACCCATACACAGTCACAATAGTATGCCACCTGAAGTTCGGTTAGTTCTTATTTGGGGTATTAAAGGATTTGCTCGAAAATGTGGGAAGATATGAATTTACTTAGAAGACGTAGCAATTGTGCTAAATAAACAATGTAGTTGTTTTTTGGACTTGTTTTGGGAAATTTGTTATTGGACTGCCTTATGATAAATTTCATATAATTAATGACTTGTGGCCGAAAAAAGTTAAATTTTAGAGTGTTCTCATTTCTTTGACGTTTTACTATGTTGAAAATATATAACCAATATGAATTTATTATTTTTTATTTTTGCTATTATATTCTTGCTTAAATTTTGTTTCGAAAATTTCTCAATGAGCGAAAAACAGTAAAATTTTAGAATTTGCCGTTAATACTTTTGAATTTTTCATAATAAATATTGTTAATAATTTCTGATCCTTCCTAATATTTATATTCAAGTTTAATTATTCTAAATATATATATTTTGGTTTACTGCCCGGCAGTAAAACTCGTATAAGACCTCGAGAGTGAAAAAGAGTTGTGTTTTAGAATTTCCCGTTCAAGTTTTTAACTTTTACTATGACGAAAGTGAAAAAGTAACACCTCCATTATTATTCTTTAGTTCAGCATATATATTCAGGCTTAAAGTTTGAAAATACCTTTGAAACGAAAATTTCCCTTAAGGGATTTTTTTTGAGAAATCTTCAATTTGAATGTGTACTTTCACATTTAAGTCGTTACAAACAAAAAACTATTGAGTTCGAAAATTTCCCTTTCAATTTTTGAATTAAAATGGGAGTTAAAAACATCCGCTTAATATTCTTGGTTTATTATTAAAAAGAGTCATTTGTTAGAAATGTCCCAAGAATGAAATTTATGGGACATTTTTTATTTGAGCATGCTCTGCATTTTTTAACATGCACGTATTTCGGTATGTGCACGCATGTAAATCTTAATACAGGATGAAAACTCTGATTAAAATTTTTATTTTAGACTAGCAAATACCCGGAGTGCTGCACTGAGCTTTAAAAGTATTTTTGTGTTCGTTGTTTGATACCAGTATTATAATATTTCGTTTATTTTACCAATTTTATTCAGTAAAATTTATCAAACAGGTGGAAACCCTCCTAAAAAAAAATTTTAACACTAAACTTACCTAAACTTCTTCAGTTTGATACCCATATTGCGATATTCAATTTATCATATCAATTAAATTAAATAAACAATTTCAAACAGGTGGCAACCTCCCACACAAATATTTTTGGCTATAAGCCTTCTTAAACCCATTTATTTTGACAGCCATATTGTAATATTTACTTTATCTGATCAATTTACTTAAACTGCAAATTTCAAACAGGTGGCAACTCTAAAAAAATTTTCTCTCCATATTTTAAGTTCGACCTCTAGCAATACATCGGTGAAAACTGCATTCAGTTCCGTGCATTACTTTTCGAGTGATGCGCGTACAAACATACAGACAGACAGACAAAAATTCTAAAAATTGTTGATTTGGCTTCTGTTGCTCTAATAAAGACCCCCCATATTATTTTTTCTTTAATATCTATAATGTACGGACATCGGCCTGTTACAATTTTTTTTTTATATGTATAGATGTCTACAGTGCGTATAAGTAACATCTGCAGTATGCTTCGGGTACTAGGAATAATAATTTTTCATAAAATTAATTATTTTTGAACCTCTTCTATTTTCCTAAATAACATTAAAATTTATTTTTTACACATAAAAAAATACTTTTCTCCGTTTTTATTTCAAGATTAGGAGTTATCCATAGATTTTTGCGAGTAATCCATGGACAGTGAGCGACAGCAATTGCAGCTGTCCACATTTTTATTTCACATATGAATCCATATATACATATAAATATACATATGTATATGCAATTGCTCAAGCACATTGCACTCTTTGAGTAATGAATTAGCACTCACTTCCGCTTCATCACTGCTACATAAATGAAAATTTAGAGAAACCAATGGGTAAGAGGAACCAAGCAAATAAAAGTGAATGATATTTTTCAAAACGCACACCGCAGCAGTGGCAGTGGTAGTGGCAGCAGCAGCGATATAATGTATGCGAGTACATCAGTTGTTGCAGCAAATTTTTAATGTTGCACATACTCACTATAGCGATTTTGTTGCAAACGGTATAAACAGCAGAAAATAAATAAAATAAATTGCGAAGAGGAAGAAGCAAACAAAAATAAAGCTTTAAATGTCGTAAAATAGTTGCAGCCAAAAGCAATGATAGCAAATGTTTTTTTTTTTCGTAGCAGCGGCTATACTGAAGTGTCGTTTTGTTGCTGTTGTTGTTTTTGGCTAGTGCTGCTGACTGCTGTTGGCAATGTCAGTAAAAGTGCTGCAAATAAATCGTTCACAGAAGTTGCTTGCCATCATTTTATTTGCGTTCCTAACACTTGTTCTTGTTGTCGCTGTAGTTTAGGTTGCCGTTTCATTTGTTACAGCGCTGTTGTCTTTATTGTTCTCCATTTGGCATTTGGCACTTGTGTTTCGGCAGCTAGCGCTGCTTATTAGCTACACTGTGCGAGACAAATTTCGCAAATTGAATATTTTCTATTTCTAATTTGAGCGGTTTAAATAATTAATTTCGCCTGCTTAAGATTTTACATACATTTTAAAAATATTTTTGCTTTAAATTTAAAAGTTTCAGTTTTCACCTTTGAAATTTTCTATTCCATGTTAAATGCTTTAAAAATTCCATGCTTATGCATAGCAATAAAAGTTGCTGAAAGTTTTTTTGTTGCTCAAATTTACTTTGTAATATTTCCATTTTTATTGCAACAGTTTCAATTAACTAAAAAGTAAGGTGGTGATTTGTTGGAAATGCAATGGCAATCAACTGTGAATCTTTCTTTAATTTGCCAACTTAAAGCAATGTGAGGAAAATTTGTGTTATCTTTGTTTGGGTCTGAAAGAAGATTTTATATGCTTCAAATTTCTTTTTCAAAATGAATAGTGAGAAAACACAATTTATATGAAAAAGGGCCAAACTCGTTTCGTGATTAAAAAGTCCGAACCGACAAGGGAACCAGCGGAATGTTGCTAAAAAGTTGAATATTTTTTATTCGAACATATATGTATGTTAATCTGAAATTTTGAAATTTTCATTTAAGATAAGTTTTTTCCTTCATCCCGTTTCATTTATTCCTAGTCACTATTTTTATGCTTTCCTACCAAATTTATGTTTCTCCGAAAAAAAAACAAAAATGACTAGTGTTTTGTAGATAAATCATTTCAAGTATGTTTGTAAATAAATTTGGAGCTTTACATAGTACAATATGAAGCGTAAATAAATGAAGTGAAGCAAAAGAGAGGACGAGCAAACCGCACTTCCTTCCGCATAAATACCCGTACACATGTCCACATAAAAAATATACAAAAACATGCATTTGTGTCGCAGTTGCAACGAAACCACAGGAACTTTGAATACAGTCTATGTAAGCTGAATTCATATTTACTTTTTAGATTACCCTTTTTCACACACCCATACACAGTCACAATAGTATGCCACCTGAAGTTCGGTTAGTTCTTATTTGGGGTATTAAAGGATTTGCTCGAAAATGTGGGAAGATATGAATTTACTTAGAAGACGTAGCAATTGTGCTAAATAAACAATGTAGTTGTTTTTTGGACTTGTTTTGGGAAATTTGTTATTGGACTGCCTTATGATAAATTTCATATAATTAATGACTTGTGGCCGAAAAAAGTTAAATTTTAGAACTCCTGTTCTGATAAATTCACTATAAATTAATGTTATAAACGGTAAGTTTTACCTACCGAACAGGGTAATTTTTTGGGAAATTTTTGATTTTAACATTTAAAATTATATGGCTCTGTGTCAAACCAATGTAGAAATATATAAGAAGCAAATTTCCCGTAGGGGATATTTTCAGGGAAATTTTTTTGGCAAGTTCGTGGTGTTAAATTTTTTCTCAGAAGGTTATAATAACCTAATAAAAACGACATTACGTAAATTTACCGCTAGGAAAATTTTTATTTTATTTCAAATTCGTATCTAGCCTGGTAATACATACAATGTAAAAACGTTATTTACGATAATCGTCTACTTTTAGGAATAATTAAATCTGTATTTAATTACTCAAACCATCATTCCATAGCCGAAAATATATATTGTACTTTAGTGGTTGTAAATATGTACATAAAATTTGCATTTTTCGTATTCCATAATTTTTTTATTCATCCTAAAAAAATTTCCCATTTATGCTCAAATCGCCTTGTGCACAATAATTCATTTCAATTACATTTTTTATAGCGTCTCCTCACTTCATTACCTCTTTTATACTCGCACTTACTGTTATTGTCAATTATGCAACATTGCAAACCTTTTTTAATTTTCAATTTCCCAACTGTAATTGATATTTTTCAAAACGCACACCGCAGCAGTGGCAGCCGTAGTGGCAGCAGCAGCGGTATAATGTATGCGAGTACGTCAGTTGTTGCAGCAAATTTTTAATGTTGCACATACTCACTATAGCGATTTTGTTGCAAACGGCATAAATAGCAGAAAATAAATAAAATAAATTGCGAAGAGGAAGAAGCAAACAAAAATAAAGCTTTAAATGTCGTAAAATAGTTGCAGCCAAAAGCAATGATAGCAAATGTTTTTTTTTTTCATAGCAGCGGCTATACTGAAGTGTCGTTTTGTTGCTGTTGTTGTTTTTGGCTAGTGCTGCTGACTGCTGTTGGCAATGTCAGTAAAAGTGCTGCAAATAAATCGTTCACAGAAGTTGCTTGCCATCATTTTATTTGCGTTCCTAACACTTGTTCTTGTTGTCGCTGTAGTTTAGGTTGCCGTTTCATTTGTTACAGCGCTGTTGTCTTTATTGTTCTCCATTTGGCATTTGGCACTTGTGTTTCGGCAGCTAGCGCTGCTTATTAGCTACACTGTGCGAGACAAATTTCGCAAATTGAATATTTTCTATTTCTAATTTGAGCGGTTTAAATAATTAATTTCGCCTGCTTAAGATTTTACATACATTTTAAAAATATTTTTGCTTTAAATTTAAAAGTTTCAGTTTTCACCTTTGAAATTTTCTATTCCATGTTAAATGCTTTAAAAATTCCATGCATGACCACATGCTTTATGAACAATAATTCATCGAAAAAAAAACACACACATGACATAATCGGTGACGTGTCATCGATAAGTCAGCGATGTGCTGAGATTTATTAAAACTTTTTCCATTCAACTTTTCGCAAATTTTCGATGCAAAAATAAATTTGTTTCTAATTCTTAATGAATTTTCAATTTCAAAAATACTTCCTTTTCGCGATATAAAGTACGTACATACTTATTTTTTTCAGTGTAAATCTGCTTCTCTGTAAAACCTTAAATTTTTCACATGTGTCACTTTATTCGCTTGTTGTACTCTTCGCTTTTGCCGTTTGTTGTTTTATATCTTTCTCTCCTTGCTTTACTGTTTTGTTTACTTGTCCAACCAAATGTGTCGCTCTTTCCAAATCTGCGACAAATACAAATCACTTTAGATTTATTTGTTGAATTTTATATTTTATCATTGAGTTTTTTTGTGTAGTTGCACTCATTTGTTGGAAGCGAAAAACTATTGAAAATGTTAAATTGTTAGAAGTTCAGGATACATTTGCATGGGGCCGCTACACTAAACTTAACTTTGCACTTCATATCGAAAATAAAATTTTTCTGAAAGACCCAGGAGACCAGTTTTTTTCTGTTACCTTAACCAACATCTAATCGGTCCAATCTAAAATTGGCGTAGAGAGTCCACCACAGCGCGAAAAAAATGATTTATTCATCGGTATATTTGCTGACGATATTAAACCGACGAGCATCGACTATTCAAATTATTCGCAGTCCCATTCTGATATACTGCTAGGCTCATTTAGTACGTGAAAGACTGGATGAACCAGGCCTCAATGTTCTTGACTACTGGAGAACGTAGATAGGTATATCGCACTAGCCTAGATTGGCCGGTTTCCCTTGTTTGAGTTGAGTGGTTCTTTCTTTCTTTGTTCCTCGAAGTTTCTTTACATAAACACTATTAGTCTGACAGAGCCAGTGGCTTTGGAGGCGTGCCGATGACCGAAATTCTTTCCTGGTGACAAGAAAAAAGCTGCTTCGGCCTTCGATGTTGTTGGGTCTAATCTGTGGAACTATGCAGCGTGAATTTCAGCTTCAACTTCGACGTAGTACAATCATTGAAAGTGATAAACACCTGGTCATTCTATCCCGCGGAGTTGGATAAGGACCTGACGATGGACATACGATTTCTGTCCTTGAATGTTCTTTGTCTTTTCTCCACTTATGTTGATTAACCAGCTGCCGAAGCTTGTAATTGAGATCTAGCTAGGCGTTCACGGAAACTTTGCTTCGTCCAGGAAATTAAGGCAGACTTTCGCATACATCCAGCGGTGGTGAAGCGAGCACTAGCAGCTGACTACTCTGCGAAAATTACGTGCATAAACACGGACGTTCGTGGAAATGAGATGTGCGAATTCCGCGAAAAGCTACTAAATAGGTGGCATTACAATTGTCTCTAATCTTTTTGAATTCGCCGGCCACTCGTAATTCTCACCTTCATCATGCGAATCTCGCCTCTCTACCACCGTAACGTTGGCTTCGTCGTCGCTGAGAAGCTCATGCTTTGCATACAGCCTCCGTAAGGCTTCACCTGTTCGGAGCTCCTCAGTTGCTTGCTTCCATCTCATGGTTGCTGGGTGGCTCGTCCGTCTCCACACAAGCTCAAGGTTTACTATGGCTTCGGTGTTAGTTTTGTAGTGTTTGTGTGTAGGGATGCTGGGATTAAATGGCTGCAGCATTTCTAAAATATCCGCAGGTTCGGACAGCGGTACTGGAACCCAGGCTCTAGCTCTGGGACGCGACGGGATGTCCCTGGCCTCTATAGGGAGATAGTCTTCTCAGCCTACGCAATGTCTTCCTGTACCTTCACGAAGCCCTCTTCCGAGACCTGATCCTCCCTAATCGGTGAGGGGGCCTGGCGGCGGAGGTACGTCGAACTTGGTGGCTGGCCTTCGCAGGGCCCGTTCGGACGAAGTCCTTGGCCCTACTGCAGGTTACCATGTTCCTGTTGAGTTAAGTAACCAATAAACTGAACTGCTTCCTTAATGAAAGCTTTCTCTGCTTGGAAATACTACACTTACCTGAAAGCCTAATTTTGTGATTATGAAAGAGTTTGCGACACTTCTGTCAAATGCGAAAGTTCACTGGTTCTTTCTTCCAGTTGCTATCTTTTATTTACTCATCTTTTGATGGGTATGGAAAGAGCTACTTCCAGGCAAAACTTCCTAGAAGACTAAAGACCCCGAACTCTGAGTCAGCTTATAGCTCAGGGCCCCAAGCTCGACCGCATCCCGTGCTGCAGCAATTTTATCTTTGATGTCTACAAGCGTTATCTTAAGCATGCCTTTCAGTGCCGAATGACGGAGCTCCGAAATGCCCCACTAATTATAACAAGACATAATCCAGTTTCTACTAATACAGAATTCATTAGACGAGGACCCCATAAAACATTATAGACTCAATAACGCCCCTAAACCCACCTTCGACAGGCTGTTTAAGATGAAAATTCCGTCAAGAAAAGAGTGGTAAACACCATGGCCGTGGAGAAGGGAGTAAAAAAATTTTGACATGGATTGATCCATGGTAGGCAACAGGGTTGGCTACGGGCTTTTTCTAAAGGATTAGCACTGGAATTATCCGCCCGAATTCCTGACCACTGCAGCGTTTATCAAACAGAAGTTCGAGCTATAAAAGAGGTGGCTGTGTACCTTAAGAATCTTCTCGGATAGCCAGGCGGACGTCAAATCATTGAACGCGGTTATGTAAAGATCAAAGGTTGCACAGGATGTCTTTAAGGTCAGAGCCGATGAGCTAGCCCGGAGAGGTACCAATCCTCTACTGTGTGAAAGCTGAAGTAAGATTGCGATAGCCATGGCAACCTGTAAATTAAGTATTAGAAATAAGACCATTCAAGAGGCCAAGAGGTCATGGTTAGACAGGGCACTGGTACAACAATTAGGCTACCATGACCGCAAATTGATAGGAAAGAACAGCTGAGCCTCTCAAAGAAGGACATTTTATATTGTCATGGCTTGTGTAACCGGTCATTGTGTGTTTGGTAGGCACGCTTCCAGATTAGGTATATTCTCCCATGAATATTGCAGCAGTTGCAGAGATGAGGAAGAAGAAACGCACTTCTTCTGTATCTGTTGTTTTACCATTTTTGATCACAGTTATTTAGTTATTCGAATGGGACAGCGAAGATAGTTTGCCCACCCAATTCTAATAACTAAGACGGCTATAGCTCGCGGGTACATCAAAATTTTCAGCAAGTCCAGACATTACAAGAAAAGTAATAAGAAAATATGGACATTGAGGCCGGAACATAAAATGCCGAAAGGCAAAAAAATCACCGAAAGAAGGGAAACAGAATAGAAATTTCATAAGCGGCACAAAAAGAGTAGAAAGTGCTGGTGGAGTAAAAAAATTTACAAAACCAATAGTTCCAGCCGCCGAGCGTTGCGAAAACTGAGAAAGAAAAATCAAAATCAACTAACAGCAAAGTGTTTTAAGATCAAACAAGACCGCAAGGCTTACAAAAACAAAGTTAACAAACAAACCAGATGTGACTAGAAAAAGTACTCGTTAGGCAACAAGAGGAAAAACAATAATAATAATAACAGTAAAAATGATAATAATAATCAAAAATGTGCAAAGTAACTAAAGTTGATAGTGAAATGTTGTCAGTTCAGCAGTTTTTGTTTTTTGTCATGAAGAAGTTCTACTACTACATAGTAGAGATGATAATAGCCCCAGGCGGCAATATGCACAAACCAAAGTGGTAGCAATCAAAGTGAATACTTGTAGAGGCGCGCAATTGAAGTGCTTTTGCCAGGGGTGTGGCCACTTATTTTTCGCTAGTTTTGGATGGCGTGGCACTTACAGGAACTTAATGCGCGCACCACTCAGTGGAGTCTGGCTGAGCTGTTACTATTTTTTTTGATATTTTCTGGATGGGTGTTTTATTTGCTGTACCACCTACCTGCCTTACTTTTACTTTCGTTGTGTCTCACTACACTAGTAAATGGTTGACATTTTGCGTATAGGAGCTAGCTGTCGCCACTTCTGATTCCATTTCGCATGGCATATCATATTAGAAATATGAATAATTTTTGCTGAGAGTTGCTAAGTGCGATACTACGTCGAAAATTGGCGTCATTGAGATTCGAGTCAGTTTAGCTGCTTAAGAGCTCATTGAGTTGAGTGGGCGGCAAAATGTCAGACAGCAGTAATAAAGAAAAATAATTTTCACTTTATGCAAGTGACTCATAACTTTTTTACGTGAACGTTGCGATAATAAAGGTGCAGGAAGCGAAAATTTAAATTGCTCTAACAAAAATGACGTACAATAATTTTATAAAAAGGTACTTTTTTGGGATTAACTTATAACGGTGCTTTTATAGATACTAAAATAAATTGTAGTATAATCAACATATCCAAATCATAATATTATTAAAATGTGTTTTTTTTTTGGTAAAAATTCACACTACAATCTACATATGTATGTATCCATCCACACATACAAAATTTTTAAAATTAAATTTTTCTATTTTTCACGAAAACAAACTTTAATAGCTTGTATTTCTATAAAAAATTTATTTGCTAATTATTCCAAATTCCAAATTCTAAATTTTCTGCACTTTAAGCTTTGATTTATAAAATTTCCCTGATGGGAAATTTTCAGAAACTGAACTATTTGTTTTAATTTTCTTCACTACCATCTTCAAATCACTTTTCTGCCCATAGCTTGCCTATTTTTTAAATGTCCCAAGAGGGAAGTTTAAAAAAAAGGCACGTGCTTGCTAGAAACGCTAAGCTTAGAGCTTCCAGTAAATTTAAAACAAATTTGTGTAAACAAATTTTACTCATAACGCTTATCTATAAAAAGGTTTTTGTTACAAAAATTGAAAGAGGAATATCTCGTAAACCTAATTTCCGAAACAATTTTATGCATGCTTTTTCGTAGAAAATAATGTCGCCTCTCTTGTAACTTAATCTAATTTATTACAACGTGCAAGACATGTCATCATAAAGACACAAATCTGTTTAAGATTTCCCTTAAGGCCTTAAGTTTGATATTTCAAGCTTATTAGCAATTTTTTATGGAAAATTTCCCTCGAGGGAAATTTACGAATAAACGATTTATGCACATAAAAAAAAGAATTGAAGATGCAAGTGAGCAATATTTAAACAGAATATAATAGTTTTTGAAATTTCCCATGAGGGAAATTTTACGTATGTGCGCTTAACGTGCGGAAAGCCTACCTGGGGTATTAATCTAGTAGTCTAGTAATCTAGTTTTTCATAAAAATACACGTTATTTAAAAATTTCCCACGCATCTATCCAGCAGAAAAATTATAGCCATGTTCAAACGCCTTATTTAAGCTTTATATTAAAAAATTGTACTTGGCAACAGCGACCACATGTCTTCGATGAATCAGCGATAGTCTTAAAAACCCTATTTATGCATTTTATATATTTTCAGGTACATGCCAGTACTTTGAACGCCTATTTTCATGAATATATAGCACTGGTTTACCTCGTGGTGAGCGATTGGTGAATAAGGTAAGTCAAAATTGTATGTTTCTACTAGTTTCCTTTAGGATTTAATTTAAAACAGTGACAGTTGAGGCTAAAATATAAGCTGTCGTTTACTAAATCCTCTGGTCTGTTATTTATTTACTCATAGATATACATATATATACATATACATACATTCATAAATACATACCCTTAATTTTCATTCATTTACTCTCTGACTCCTACTCATTGTAACCTAAAAACAAAAAAAAAAGCTCAGGACAACTACTTATGACCACAACAGTAAATTTTCGCGTTGTCAGCGAATAAATATTTTTTTTTGTGTTTTATGAAATATATGTATGCATGTGTGAGATATGACCATGTGCATGTATTTACTTTCCTGTGTAGTCTCTATAAACAAACCAACAGCAGCAATAAATTATCTGCAGTACATTTTTGGTGAAAATGTTTGCAAGAGCTCTTGACTTTGTTTTTATGCTATTATTATTATTTTTTGGTTAACATTTATTCTGACTGTTGTTTTTGTTTTTATTGTTGCTGATGGCAAACATGTTAGAGTCAATGTATATTTTCAACGAGCTGACTTTGAGTACTTCTGTGCTGCTTGTTTTTGATTTAATATAATGGAAATTGGCTTGTTGAAGTGATACTTCAGAAAATGCACCCACACAATCGAGCTCGTCAGTCAGTACTCGTAGACCGAATCTTACCCTATTTGGTAGTTGAGTTCAGCGTTGCTACAGCTTTTTCTTCGTTGTCTTCTATTTATTTTTTTGGCTCGGTATTAGTGCTGCGTTTGCCTTTTTGCGGTCGAGTGGATTATGAGCGCTAACTCAAAACACACATATCTACCTACTACATACAGGAAATCTATGAGTTGTTGGCTGGAAAAAAAGAGAAGTAAACTTAATAAAGCTGTATATAGGATGTTTTAAATGCATGCATGCCATCAATGTTTCATCGATAGGTTAGGTTAGCTTAAGTTGAAATGGTTGGAGAGTATACCTTCCCGAACATAGCCCAATATAAGCCCCGATTTTATACCAATTGGCCCGTTATTAAAGGGCCCGTTTAGGTGGGGTACAAGCTACTTGATGATGATATGTATACACCACACTTGAGATCTCTGCAAGGGCTTCCGAGCATGGTTTGACAAACATGCGTAATATTTTCCTATGTACATATATATTTATCTTTGTTCTTGTAACAACAGCGGTATCCAAGTATGGTAAGCTTTACCAATTCGCTTCTCTACAGAATTCAATTTTGGTACTATATGTGTACTTTTCGAAAGTAGACCACCATACGGCGACCACATAGAATAGTATAGCCCGGATAACCTTACAGGCCTAGAAGATGCTTTTGGAGATCCTTGAAGGTACCGATTCCAGTGCATCTGTTTGTCGAGAACTGAAATATCATCCAAAATCTCGAAAGTATTCTGTTGGGGTAACAATCCGTTGACAGATGTAAGACGGAGTTCCGGCTACGTTGACCCGACTCTTGTGTATCTGGTTACTCCGACGTATTAGAGTGTGAGCCGGACTATATTGTTAAGAGCTTAAAGTCGGCATCTAAAAATCTTTCAAGAAAACTGCCCGTACAGTATTGATTAGATCACCAGACCTTCGCTTAATGTTTGGGCATACTTAACCGCTGCTGTGAGGCAATGTCATCAGCTATGTCTAACTTCTGGATTCCTTAGCCTCAGCAGAATTGCATTTACTGCAAGTTTCCAGAGTAGGTCGAAAAGAACTCTGCTTTGGGGTTATCACTCGTGGCAAATCCAGTTATGTACATGACCGAGGTTAACCGATGGATAACGCTGTCAGCTATGGGCATCAAGTAGAGATTTTAGCGAACAGTGGACATAGTAGGTCAACCGCTTCGTGATTTTCGGCGGGGAATGTGCCATTAGCTGCTGGTACATGTTGCAAAATATTCCATGCGCAGCATTGGAAGAAGTATCTAAGTCATTTGACCTGGTACATCAGCATCTTGTTCCATTTGCCGTTTGGCTTCCGAACTTAGTTCTCGGAACTTTGCTTTTCAAAAGAACCTTTTGTATTAGGTGGAAATTCTTCCGGCATTCCCTTGAGGTTTCAGATGGCCTTCTGGAAAGTTTATCCTTGTAAACTTCCCAGGATTTTTTTTTTGTAAGATTAAAGAGGCTCCTACTGTTTCGTCTTAACGAGGAGATTTCTGGGTTCTACCACTGAGGCCTTCTCTCACCAGTTTCAACCACGTGTATGTAAAAGTATTCTACTTAAAATAAGTTTCTAATTGACCATTTTGCTAATGATTTTCCACTAAGCGCTTATGTTCTTATACTTTTACAAAAGAAAACGGAGAAAAAGTAACTGTTAGACATACACTTTCAACCACAAAACAGCTCCTTTGTGTACCCTCACAAACTAACACAACTACGTAGCTCACAGCCTTTGCGAATGTAGTCAGTTGTTGCGGCAGCAGCAGTCTGCAAACATAGCTGTCATGGTGGACTATTGCTGCTGTTTTTGTTGTCGTTGTTGTTATTGCTGCCACAGCCACTTTGCTGCATCATAACTTTCAAGTGCTCGTAATTTACGGCTTGATGAATGTGTAAACGTTGATTTGATATACACACATACATACATATGTGTGTATATAAATATGTTTAAGGTATGTTATGCATTGCTCGTTGCACTTATTGCAACTTTGTTATTGTACATTTTCTTAAGACATGCTGGCAAATGAGCAAAGCTTCATCCATTTTTTACTTGCTGTTCAAATATTTTTCTTACGTTTCAACGTTGATTTTTCAAATTTGATTAATTCGCGCATACTTTCTTCCATTTTCTTCTTGAGTAATTGAAATTGTTTTTCTTTTGCGCTGCGACTGTTGCAAGTTGCATTTATACCCATGCAAGAAAGCTCAATTTTTAGCGAACGGTTTTCACATGGCTGAAACGAGTAGAATATACCCAGCGCACTAGCTTTATTCAAGATCTGTTTTGAATGATAAAGACTTTACCCCCTTTGACGTATTCCGCTTTTGGAGTCGATTTTGTTGGTGGTCTCGCGGCAACACTGCCCGCTTCCATCTCTTAATGAACCTTTAGTGGCTGTAGGACCCTACCCAAGCATAGTCTGCGAAGGCAACTACGAAGCGATTCGAAGCGACCCATGAGAGCAGCCTTTCTTGGCTACCACGGTGAAGCTAGATTTTGGTCGTCTTGAATATGTTCGTGTTCTGCATATCTTCTCTACCGATTATTTCTCTACTGGTTGAGAATATACGTCATTCTCTACTACTCATTAGCAGTAGAGAATTGCTACAGAAACGAGCTACTGGATAGACAAAAGCCTGTCTAAAACTCACTACCATTTCCACAGATAGACGGCAAACTAGTTCATCGGGCAACATCGTTTCCTATGATCCCGCAGTGTCCTGGTACCCACCATGTTATTACTGCCGTTTCTTGCTGCCAAGAGATGGAGAGAATCAGAGAATTCACTAATAGGGGTCCTGATGGACCTTTTAAAACTCTAATCTGGCACAGATCGAGATTTGTAAGACTGCGGACCATCTGCACATTGAAACTGAAAGTCCGGTGCCGCGTTCATAAACACCGATCTGTCCGGTACTCCATATTGGATCAAAGATCCATCAGCTTAGAGCTTTTTTTATATTTCGTGAAACTAGCAGCGAGAGTCTGTTTTGTCCATTCTAACATCGACAGACTAAGTCCTGACGAAACGAGCATCCTTTTATGACACTTTGCTTTTTAAAGGGCAAGCTTGGAAGTGCACTGGCTCTGCGGACAAGACTTCCTGCCTTTTTTTGGTCTGTTTTATAGTGCTATCGGCGTTAAGCTTAGTAAGACGGTTTGGACTCAGAGGTTCCTCCCTCAGGGGATTTGGTCTTGCCGGAATCTTTAGAGAAAGGCTGGAAGTTAAGCGGCTGTTCGAATATGATTTCGAATCTACGTGCAGAGCCATCATTATCCTTTCCTCCGGTTTAGATCTTCCCTCAGTCTCAGTTTTAGTCTCTATAGGGTCGTCTGCGGGTGGAGATGACCTTAGAGGAGAAAAGCTCGACTGTTTCTCCGCCGTTCATGCGACATTATTTCATTGCCGTGGCCAGCGGTAACGAATATATTCGTGGGGGATCCGAGGCTATGCCGTAGATAGGTCGCCTTTACTCCCACCCTTACACCTTTGTCTGAAAGGCACCCTTGGAAAGGCACCATCCAATGAGCATGGAAACTCTTAACGCCCTGGATTAGTGGAAGTGGCACGCTTCAGCACTCTTTGGTGGCATTAGATTATATCCTAGTTTTGTTAACGACCAGCGGTCTTTACGCCGCTAACCATAAGCGCTGTGGTATGCTTTATCCAAGCCTTGATTTCCGACTTAAATGTCTATACAAATTCCACAGTCCCATAAAATTTAAATAATGTTTCATCAACTGTTTGAGAATTGTATGCTTTCTTCAAGTAATGTAGCATATTTTTAGGTACACAGTTCACTAATCAATCAAGTAGGCGTACACTTACATACATTTTAAATATTGCAATTCATAAATAAATCTCCTCAACTTTCTTATTAAATCTTCAGCGAACTTTTTATAAACACTTCAACTCTTTAACCTCGCATTCAGCAACATCTGCTTGCTCTCTTTGCTGCTAATTGACAAGCTTTCCCATTCCCTTTGCTTAAGAACTTGCGCTTCAGCCATAAATTCATAGCTTTGCCACCGCAACTGACTTGTCGGCAAGCGTAACTTTCTGCTGACTTCTTCTGGTTTCAGTGTCTTTGATTCCGCAACAGCCAACAGCAATTGAAGCGGGAGAAAAAAATCTCTATTCCTCCAAATGAAGTGGAAAGAAGAGTGTTCAGTCGGAAAGAAAGTGAAGCGTGTAAGAAAGTGTTGCAAGAAAGTATTTCTAATAACAATAAAGCTTAAGTGTTTTTGATTTGTAGCGACCCCAAAACCTTACACACTCACAACGCCTGCAAGTATGCTATGATTTTTTTTTTGTTTTGAATTATTGCCGCTGTCTTTGTATGGCAATGAAGGCAATAAATTCCACGCACATATGCGGCGTATGCGTGGATACTTTATGGCCATGCATGTATGTGAGTGCTAGCGATGGCAATGGCAGTGGCCCTGGCAGTATGTTAAGGGTTAATGCGGTTAAGTAGTAAGTTGTGTGCGGGGGTCGAAGGGTGAGTAGGGGTGAGTTGATGGGCGGTAAGTTGGGTTTGTTGGGAGTTAATAGAGTGGTGCGTGCACTCGATTCCCCCCTTTTTACGGCATGTGTGTAGTTAAGTGGATTTCAAGTAACTCACAGCTGATTTAGCTGAGAACTTTATTGTTGCAAAGAAGTGCGGGGAAATGCATTTAGATAAATTTCACTAATCAATCAGATTGAAAGCGTACTTTTTTTGCTATTTATGAGAGTGTGTTTGAGTCTTAGGGAAACAATTGGAAGAAAGGAAATGCAATAAAATAGTCTTTCTAAGAAACTTGAACTCCATCTAAATTTTTGTATTGATTTAGTTTTCTAGGGCCTTGGAGAGGTTTTCTAACTTAGAACGTAGCTAAGCTTATAAGGTACAAAGTAACTTATCGGAAGATCTTCTGCTTTGGAACTAAACCGTGACTACTGTTTTTTATATCTTTAGAAGTCTTTGCAGGACCTCGGAAGGACTTGGAATTGACACGATACATTCCCTTTTATCGATAAATTTCAATGATTTGATACATATCGATAATTCGTTGGATTTAAAAAACACTAAAATCCGATAACTCAACGATAACTCAACGAAATTCGATAACGCGATTAATTTCAATAACTACGAAATTCGAGGGCTCGATAAATTTCGATAACTCAAAAGTTTATATACCGCAATATAAATCGATAACTCGATAAACTTTGAATACTTTTATAAATTTCTAACTTTGACAGCTCCATATTTTTCGAAAGCTATCGACAAATTTCGATAACTCGTTACACTCTGTTAACACGATAAAATTCGATAAGCAGTGATAACTCGATAAACTTATATAACCTAGAAATTTCGATAAATCGACATATTTTGAAGATCCCATAAACTTCGATTCGGTAAATCGACCAATTTCAGTAGGTCAATAATTATCGATAACTCTGTAAGTTTAAAGAACTCGATGCCTTACGATAACTCGATAAATTTCGTTAAGTCTAAAAATAATGATAATTCA
>NW_016160760.1:57742-59786 GCF_001687245.7 Rhagoletis zephyria | reverse complement strand
TTTTCACGGATAATTTACGGATAATTAACGGCAAATTATGCGATAGGAAATTGTGCTTTGAGAAAAAGTTGTCCTGCCAAGTTCAGAGAGGTCATGTATTATGATCAAATTTGCTTTTTTCTTCTTTATGATGCCTTTGCGCTCAATTTGGCAATTCTTCGCCTNATATAGAAAAAAGTCATCTGACTTCCAACTAAGTAAAACTGAGAGTGAGTGCAAAACTGTAACATCTGCCTTAATTTACATTTTTGTCTGCTGGTTTTTTTTTTATTGTTGTTGTATGGACTTCAAATCATTATGAGAGAGGGAGTAGGGATGTACCAACAAGAATATTCAACAAAAGGATGAAAGTCGTTAGAACTTGGAAATATAGCGGTGGCTGAAACAAAAAGTGTTAAACCATGGTACAGTTTTGCTCGTCACTGTATATCAGTATGTAAGCTCAAATGAATTGATTATAAAATCCAACTTCACTTGACACAGTTAGCTGGCGTGTTTCCATTCCCAATGCCCTTCTTTGGAAAGGCTTCTTTTTGTAATGAGTTGTTAATGGCAACCATGTAGACACTTAATTATATGCCTTAACACTTTGACGACGTTTTCTGGGACAGAAAAATTTACTTAATGGTGTACACGTAATTGAATTTAAACATTTGTACTCGTAGATAAAATATTTTCTAATAATCTGAAGCGTATCGTGGGAAATTACGGTTATAGTATACATATATCCATATATGTACATACTTATTTGTGAACTTTTGACAAAATAACTTCTGTGTGTAAAAGAACTTCCATCTAAAAATTTTACATTTTTATTTAAATTTCATCAAGATAGCATCTTAAACGCCCTATTAATGACTAAACATAAAAATACTATTCGAGAACTCAATGAATTACTGCTTTGAAGAGAAACTGACCTCACTCAAGAGAAGTTGTTTTGTGAAAATACACAAATGTATACGCCCATTTTCCAAAAGTTTATAATATTCTTATTTTTCGTCTAAAATGTATTATAAATATCAATTTTGAGTGAATTATCTTCAGTAGTTACTAAAATATCGCAGTTTTCGTATTTCTGGAAATTACCGTTATATGGGAAGTGGGCGTGGTTACAGTCCGATTTCGCCCATTTTCAATACCAACCTACCCTGGATTAACGGAAACCTAGATATCAAATTTCGTTGAGATATCTCAATTTTTGCTCGAGTTATCGTGTACACGGACGGACGGACAGACGTACAGACGGACGGACAGACCGACATGGCTTAATCGACTTCTCTATTCATTCTGATCATTTATGTATACATTTGTCTATATCTATCTCGATTCGTTTTGGCTGTTACAAACAACCGTTATGTGAATAAAATTAATATACCCTTGTGCACAAGTGCGCTCGGGTATAAAAAGAAAGTTGCAGAGTTGATTTTTCGGAAATAAGGATGAAACTCTTTTTTTTTCTAGAAAAATTTGATTGTATTTGAATTTTAGCAACACAAAGTCGGATGTGAAAAATTCGATTAAAACTCGAGTATCGAAGCTTCGAATATCGAATTTACCCATCCCTGGCACATATGTACTACATAAAATAGATAGCTTTGTATATGTAGTATATGCATAAACATCTGTGCATAGCAAACAGCACGCGTGGCACACTTATGCACTTCATTCATAAATAATTTCCTGCCGTTCATTCATTTATGTGTATTATACAAAAAAATGAAAATTAAATAAGTTGACGCAACAGTGAAAACCTGTAGAGATTAAAAAAAAAATTACAACTCGCATATGCAAAATGTGACATGAGTAAAAACCAGTTTGCTACCTACATACATACTATATCGTCGCTCCCAACGAAGAGTAGCACATCTCAAATTACCGTGGAAGACTAGCACGTTTCACTATTCGCGTCGAAGACTAGCACATTTCATTATTCGCGTCGAAAAGTAGCACATTTCAGATTCTCGCGTGGAAGACTAGCACATTTCACTAATCGCGTGGAAGACTAGCACATTTCAGATTTTTGCGTGGAAGACTAGCACATTTC
>NW_016160760.1:53170-56024 GCF_001687245.7 Rhagoletis zephyria | reverse complement strand
CATCTTTCTCTTTGACACCATGTCTGAAATCCCACGTGATCTGTCAAATACTAATGCATGAAAATCCTAACCTCAAAAAAATCACCCGTTACAAAGCTCTAAAGTTAATTACATTTTTGATTTGATTTACTCTTAGAGATGATTGCTTTATTAAAAGCTTTAGAAGAGTTGTGTTTTTATTTTACAAAGCCGAATTCGTAAGTAAAAACGTATACCCTTATCATTGCCAATATAGAACACGAACATCCATATATACTTTATGGTGTTCTTGGACCAAGATTCCAGAAAAGTTTGTGTTCGTGAATGTCTTCGTAGAAGCACAAATGGGGCCAGAATAAATATTGTGTCGGATAGCTAGGCAGTGTTAAAGGCCTTAGACCCTTTTAAAACTGCATCAAGGCTTGTGGCGTCTTGAACCATCTGGGAGCCCACTACACCGTAACGCTGAGGTGGTCTGACTGTCACGCAAAGCGTGGAACCGAAATGCGCTTGCATGATCCCGAGCCATTCTGCCGTACATCTAAAACACTGCAAAGCTTAATGAGCTAAGAAGAATCGAAGATTGCTATCCACTGGCTGAAAGAACAGATAATAAGACAACCAGAGAGATTAAAACTCCCCCCAGGCGGAACTCCGAAAGACTCCTTGTACTTGGAACAATTTTACTGGCTAATTGACAGCACTCTGCAAGTTAGGGTACCATTCTTCATCAAATGGGGCTTTCTGTAGAGACGGACGGATAAGGTTGGGGTGATTACAATAGATCTTCTTAGGTCGCATAAGTCTGTACATTAAAATCAATTGTTGTACGTAGTTAATTTGGTTTTATTGTATAAGCTGTGTCTTAGTTTTACTAAAGGTTAAGTTATCTGCATTTTTAATAAACTTGACATTGAACAAAACATTAAAAACTCAAAAAAATATGTTTGGTAGGTTTTGGTGGATATTGGTAGGGAAAAAAATTTGTCTGTGGCAACACTGCCTATGCCCTTTGTCGTCTTGAGACAATACCAATAAACTTCGCCAAATGACACTCCTTACAGAAGTTCTGCCAGCTGTTCATATCAAGTCCGTCTGCGCTTTGCCATTCCATGGTGTTTGTGGACATTCTGCAGAGTCAAAGGATTTTTTCACAGCAACATGTTTGTATGAACGATATGTCCAACGGCTCTATTTTTATATGAATAACCATGTCGTTAAAAAGTTGGTACAATTCGTCATTCGATCTTTTTCCGTATCAGTCACATATTCAAACAGCGCCATAGATCTTACACGTTGAAATGTGCCCCCGAAAGCCCCGAATTCTTTGCACGTCATCGTCGATGGTTCTGCGTCGTCGATTACTCGTATCCAGATCGTGCTGTTAACTTAGGTTAACTTATAAGGGCTGGTATGGAGAGTTCTATGCTCCCGCTCGGATACATGGTTACCGATTGTCAGTGACCTCTTTTTTGACCAATTGTCCTGGCAATTTATTTATTTTATACGGGACGCCAAATGTTCTGTATTTCTTTTAATGTCTTGTATTTTTACCGTATTCGGGGTTTGGTATTTCGACGCCTCAAAAGCTTACTAAAATGGCAAGCCTATGAACCAGTCTGAATGCCTGTGTTTCGAATCGCGGAGCACATAGAGTGACCAAAATATAAATTAGGATTCTACATTTTAGCAAGGTTCGGCTATATTTCTTTTGTTTATTTAATGTTTATTCCTTTTTTTAAGTAAAGCTCTTTTCCTAACAAAAAGCATATAAATCGAAATTTCCGACTTTGTGCAAAAACTATGAGAATTAATTCTGGAAATTTTCACCAAAATTTCAAACCTTTTAATCAGAACCTTTAGAAAAAACCTAGCTGACCCACACATTTTTGCGAATTTCTCGGAAACCAAAGGAACACCTAAATTAATTTTGGAGGCCCTAATTAACACCTAAAAGACACTTAATTCCTAGCTAATTTTTATTGATTTATGGCGACTTGGTCAGCTAGGTTTATGGACGTACAAATTGTCGAGCGTACTAACTAAAAAAAAAATGCCAAAAACTTTAGTTTTTTGGAGTAAAAATCCCGAAGAAAGACATCCTACAAATTTGTGTTGTTACTATAAGGATGCTGTTTCAGGGCTAATATATACATTTAAGATCCTTTAAGGAGGTGTTAAGATCTGTTAGCTTTTATGGAAAATATTTGCAAAATTATTGTTTGTCCCGTATTCGGCTCGCATAAATATGGTCACCGTAGCTACATATATCCATTAAATGCATGTACATATGTTCTTACATCAACTAGTCTTTCAAGTGTCTTTATAATGACCGAGGAAAGACTTATCGGTTCGAAGTCCATAGCTTTTGAGTGAGACTAGGTTTCTTGATGGGGGATGAATATATCTCCTACCTCACTCTAAGCTTTATTTATATGAACAGCTGTTAAGCATCTCGAAAAAATATTCGTAAAATAAGATACCAAGTAGTCACAAGAATGTTGCATTCCTATCCCACAATATCGAACGGCTTAATAGACCAATCTTCTTTCAATATATCCAAGATTTTTGGTTTTATTCTCTTTCCGCTGAATCAATCACTCTCAAATACGCTTCTATTTTCGGCTAAAGCGTGATGCTATTTATTGGAAATAAATACTCTTATATAAACAAGTAATTTTTAGCAAAAAAAAAACCGACTTAAAAAAAATATATATATATCTATATATTTCATGATCCAATGATCGGATCTAAACCAAATTAGTATGGGACCACCTCTGAGATACTACCTTTCCGTTGAATTCTTGAATTCGGTTGACGTGGTGCAAAGTTATGCGGTAACATACATAAAAAAAAAAAAAAAAAAAAAAAAAAA
>NW_016160760.1:17887-53130 GCF_001687245.7 Rhagoletis zephyria | reverse complement strand
TATGTAGGTAGGTATGTATGTATATAAAATGTATGTACGTGTATATGTCAGTATGCAGAATAAAATTTGTGGGTGCAATGGTGTCGTTGCCCTGCAGTGGTTTGTGGCACCGAATTTTTGATTGCTGTGACGTGCGAAAATTTGGCGTAAATAGGGCTGCATCGGCATGAAAATGAAAAGCCTGCTAATATTAAAAATGTGAAAGCTTGTGAGTGAGTGTGTGAGTATGTTTGTGGCTCTTTTCCGCTTAAATGGCGAGACGAATTTCATAAAATTTCTAACCGAGCTAGGATTCAACCTAGATTAATATATAAGATATCGTTTAAAAGTTAAAATGGAAGTTCTGCAAAATTACGCCGAAAAAAAACATCTAAAAAAGTCGAGAAAGTTAAATATTTTTCAAAAATCAAAACTATTTTGAGTAGTTATTCAATATTCATAGAGTTCCTGAAAAGGAAAGAGAAAGTTCTGTAAAATTACGCCGAAAAAAACTGCTACGGCGAGACTTCAACTGTTGACCGCTTTAACGAAATTCATTTATTCATTGATGCAGATAATTTCACTAATGACGATTACATCAATCTCATCAATGAAGAATGCGAAATCGTTAGCCCAAGTATGGTTGTGTATATAAAAGAATACAAATACTGATTGTAATCTAATAAAATCTGAAGTATACTTTTTTATAAATATATTATTTTTTTCGTCAAAATCTTGCAGAACTCTCTTTTTCCTTCTCAGGAACTCTAGAACTATTAAAAAGTTTTCTTTATATGGATATCAAATGAGAGAGGTTCAAAAAAGCTTTTTTGGAAAATATTTTAAAAGAGAGTTGACGTATTTTTGTATATTTAAAATCAATCGATATGAACAAGTTCAATTAAATATTTTAGGTTAGAATCAAGATTTCAATATAAGAAAGATTCATATTGAAAAGATATTTGAAGAGGGTTGCAACCTGTTAAGAAAAACAAAATCTATTTAAATAATCAGTTTAATGAATTGCTTAAATATAAGTATTAAACTTTTTTGGAGAGGGTTGCCACCCGCTCAGAAAGTTAAAACCAATTTAATTAGTAAGTTAATTGAAACATATATGCCAATCGAAAAGAGCTTAAGAAGACTTTATTTCATTATGTTTAGTTTTAAAGAGGGTTGCCACCAGTTTAGAAAAACAAATTTTATTTAATTAAACAACTAAAATATATACTTCAATATAAGCATCAAACCATAAAGGTTTAAGAATGTCATATCTCTAAACTATTTTTGAGGAGGGTTGCCATCTGGTCAGAAAATTAAAACCAATTTAAATTATAAGTTCATTGAAACCTATTAATATAGTATGTGCATAGGTGCCAATCGATAAGGGTTCAATAATGCTTTATTCGTTATTTATAGTTTTGAGAAGGGTTGTCCTCTGTTTAGAAAAACAAAATTTATATTTTATTAACCAGCTAAACGAAATACTTCAACATAATCATCAAACAAAAGAGGTTTAAGAATGCCGTATTTCTAAATTATTTTTGAAGAGGGTTGCCACCTGCTCAGAAACGTAAAACCAATTTAATTAGTAAGTTAATTGAAACATATATGCCAATCGAAAAGAGCTTAAGAAGACTTTATTTCATTATGTTTAGTTTTGAAGAGGGTTGCCACCAATTTAAAATGTTCCAGTTTTATTTAATACACAAGTTGAATTAAATATTTGCATATGGGTATCAAACGAGAGACGTTAAAGAAAACTTCATTTCGCAAAGAATGTGGAACAGGGTTGCTACCTGTTTAGAAAAAATAAATCAATTTAATCAACAAATTAAGCGAAAAACTTTTTTAACTTTTTTTGTTACTATTTCGCAACTGGTTTTACCTAATACACTTTTCAATACATACTCATTCATTCATCAAACTATTTTTAGATTTCACATCAACAGCAATTTGCTAAATTTTTATAGTTTTCACTTAAGAGTCGCCACTATAAACCGCCCACACATACAGCAATCACTGACCTCTCAATGCAGCGCACAATGCAAATGTCAAGTAACAATACATTTATCACAAAATAAATATGTATGCATGTATGTATGATTGTACATGCACTCTTTTATCTATAACTATTGTTCACACAGAGATGGATACATACATTTCTCTCCATAAATTTTATTTTTGCCATAAATTTCAATCTGCATGACTGGTTTTATTTAATTGGCATGAAAATGAATATTGATTTAGTTGTAGATATACAAATACAATATTCATCTGTATGCAAACTGCTTTGCATATCACAACAGTAAATACTATATTTGATAGTTTTAATTGTTTGCAATCAATAATCCATTTATTGTGAAACTTGCCTATATATGTAAATGTTTTTAAAGTTTTGCTAAATTTAATTTTTTACCGATTTACTTAAATGGTTTGTGAGTCATGCAAAGAATAATTTTAATCTTTAATCTTTTCACACATGTATGTACATGAATGTGTCACTTACATGTCTTTTTAACTTTCATTCACTAGAAGGTCTCGATCTCATAAAGGAGTTCATTAGTTTCAATTGAAATGTTTATTCTCTTAATTCCACCATTAACTCTAATCAGCTAATGGAGCGAGCAATTGGCTGCGTCAAGTAGCCATGGTGGTGGTTTTCTCTTGGTTTTATTCTCATCGAGCTACAATGCATGTAAACATACGTACATAGATATATGTATGTATATGTAAATGAATGTATATGTATATATTTGCATGTGTATCTGCGAATTTATTTCGAATTCATTTCAATGAATGAAGCACGCATTTCAATCAAAGTTAATTATCAACGATCTTCCATATTGCCTTCGGGTATTGAGTATACATACATATACTGTGTGAAACACAAACACATATATACATACATATATATTAGACTCACCCAATTTTACCCGACGTCATTATTTTTTTTGAGGCTGATAGCTAATAACTTTCAAATACTGGTAAAAACTCACCTGACCAAGTCTAGTTGCGAAATTCAGATATTAACCCGATGCGAGTATCCATTTTGTACCATTTTGGGCTCTAATATTTAACAGCGTGTTCAAGAAGACGGCAAGGATAGATTTTGTGGAAAATTGACGTGCAAATGGGCTAAGCTAATGTTTTTGAGGTCGCTGACCACGATGTGATCATTTATTTTTCTCCACAATCAAAAATTCTTGGGAAATTCAAGAAAATCTGGAAAAAGAGGGGAACAAATATACAATTTTCAGTTTTAATGCTTAAAATTTATTGTTCAGAATTGGTTTTTATCAACTGAAGATACTCAGAATCGTAGGCCATTCAAAGAGCTTTAAAACTAAAAAAAAAATCGTTATAATTTGGTTGAATCGGTGTCAAGATATGAGCAAATTTCTAAAACGGTGCCAATGCCAAATTATGCCATCTAACCATCTTCAAAATAATTTCAAACTGGAACTTTTTTTCTCACTTATCATACTTTTTCAATTAACTTATCCGCTGAACTCAATTTGAGATTTTAAACAGATAGAAACCCTAATTGAAGTTGAATTTTGATTTTTTAAAAGGTGGCAGCCCTCATCCATGAGTAGATAATGATTTTATATATCTCCATACCAAGTTCCAGTAATCTACCAAAAATATTTCCGGAGAAATGCAGTATGAAAAATTCCGTTTGTATGGGAAGTGTCACGCCCCCTTCTCTAATCGAGATTAAATCTATCCTATATTTTAAGTTGGGCTAAATGACAGGAAGGCCTGGGTTTCCGCCCAGAAAAAGCTGGAAGTAAAGACAATACATTTTTGAGGCTAGGGGAGTCCGAAAAATATCTATGCATAGTCCTGGATAAAAAGCTGAACTGGGGATAAAATATATAACAGCGTGGTAAGAAAGCAGTGGTAGCCCTCTATAGGTGTAAGTGGGAGATTGGGCCTAGCTGGGGGTTGTCCGCTAGCATTATATATTATTGACTTTACACGGTGGTTGTTAGTCTTATTCTACTCTAAGTACGAGGTCTTTGTATGGTGGCCAAGGCTCAACAAGAGATCCACAACTGAAACACTCCAAAAAGTACAAAGAACTGCTTCTGTGGGGCTCAAATGTGCACAAATCTATCCGAGGCAATGTGCGTCTTGCTCAATATTATGTCAATCGGAATTTTTGTAAAACTATCAAAACCATCAAAATGGCGCAATAATGCGCTAATTGTATCCTGGGCAGTGACTAGGAAGCACTGCAACCAACCATCAGCGAGATGCGCCGCCTTGAGGCTGCGGGAACTATCCGCCTGGTGAGACACTCAGAATGGCCACACTGAAATTTCAAAGAACATAGATACATATATCGCGTACGAATTACTGTGCAACAAGTCTGAACTTCACAAAAAATTATGGGATGTCCATTCTAGATAGCGAGTTTTGGCCAGCAGGACCTCCTGATAAAAAGGGATCACTCCACTTCTACACCGATGGCTCTAAACTAGACGAAAAGGTAGAAGTGGAGGCAGTTGAACACTTACGTACAGGAGAAGAGATATGTAATATATTATATCATCTATGAAAGCGCTTAAATCGGTCACATGCAGTTCAATGACCGTAGCGGACTGTCGCAGATCTCCAAACCAGATGGCTGAGCAATCTTCTCTTCGCTTGGTATGGGTTCTGGGGCACTGGTACATACCAGCCGAAGAAAAGGCAGATGAACTTGCAACAGAGGGCACATCCGCTCCACTTTCTCAGACCTGGAAGGGTTTAGGTAACCCGCTCGCTACTTGAAGGCTCATTTTAAGGGATATATCTCTTAACCTGGCAAACAATAGGTGGACTAGTCCCACCACTTACAGAAACACGAAACTTACGGCGCCAAAATGGGTTGAAGGATGTCCTCATGCTGAGCAGAGACGACCTGGGAACAAATTCTGGGTTTCGGTTAATTCACACGATGGTTTGAGTAGTAGTAGTTCTAACGACCCACATGGTATCACAACGGGCCCGAAATTGAATTGCCCAATTGTGATAGTTGAGTCACTGGCAGTCACCTAAACTTAACATAACCTTACCTAGAGGATTTATTAAAGGTATCAGGACCAAGGCAAGCTCATTTGTTTAATCTATACCGTTAAATTAATTTTGGGACATTTCGGAGTTCTTCATGTTATACTTTCCTGGATTTCTTCGGAAATTCACGAAAACTTTTGCATATCTTTCTGGATTTTTTGCCTTGCGTCGACATTGAATTTGCCATAACGACAGCAAGACTTAATTTAGGTCAAAAGGATATTGGAAGAATATAAAGTAATTAAAAACCTTTTCAACGCTATGTCACACTTTGAAAAGCGGCTACTAAAAGAGCCTAATGTCCACAAAACAAGATTCTGGTGTAAATTACAGAGATTTCATCAAATGAATATAAGTTTGGCCAAAAATATCGTCTCCACTAGTTCACGCATACAAAAAACTGGAAGAAAAGTTAGAGCAAAACGTCTGAAGTGCCAATTGTTTTTTTTCTTTTTTGTTAATCAATCATCATAACTTGCAGAACAAATCCTTGCGCGAAATTTTTCGCAGTAAATTATCAACGCAGCCAATCAGCAAACGCATACATATATGTATGTAAGTAAAATGAAACTATCAAAATGACATTCAATGAAATGTCATGTGCACCATAAATTTGCGCTAATTAAACCTTGCGCCTGCAGTAACGCAACTCAGTCACCAAAAGTATAAGTACAAACACAAAAAAAAAAAAAAATAAGTACCAGCTGGCGCACCCAGAAAAAAAACCAAAAACATCATTTCTACTCCTATTTGACATGAGTGCGCGAATTGTGTGTAACTAAATGAATTTATTCATTCACAGCAAATTAACTGACATCCAACTATCGCACTCGAATCAACAACTTGTGACTGGTGTTTAAACAGTGGAAATTGCAAGTATCGCGCTGGTGTGTGAACCAAAATCGGGACAAAAAAGTCCATTGACTGCGAGTTATTTAGCATTTGCATGAAAAGCAATAGCGTAGACACTCACGCGGTGCGTTAGGAGAGGGACGGGCGAGCGGCAAGCAACATAATTAACACAACTCAAACTGTCAAATAGTGTTGAAGTGCGCACAAAATGTTTGGATAGAAATGCGGCTATCAATTGTGGGTACTTGACGTTTGTCTGGTTTGTTTTGCTATTTTTTTGCCACTTGATTTTTTTTATTTATTTATTTTTTTGCTGCAAGTTTTGTGTGAATTTCATTTCTAGGTTGTGTTTTTTTATACTTGTGTGAAGCGTACGCTTACCAGCATTGGGGTTTGCTCTTGGGAGTTATACGACTATATTATTTACTTTAAAATTTTTGATTCGAAATTTAAATCTGCTCCATAGACTTTGTGACCTTAAAAAGCAAATTTTTTTTTTGGGGGGGGGGGGGAATTTTAAAAGATATTAGAAGTTTACTTTTTAAAGTCACAAATTCTATGAATTATAATCGTTTTGACAAAATATCTTGTTTTCTATTAGTACTGATCGTGCTCAGAAACCGGGTTTATCGATTCCGGACAAAACTGAAGTCATGGGTAATGAAGAGCCAGATATCTTAATCAGCATTGGGTCTGAACATGATGAATCAGGAAGCGTAACATTAAAGTAACAGGCGTGCCGAAGCCTTCATTAGAAAGAAGAACTAAAACTGTACATACTTATACTTTTCTTCACCTGGGAGTTATTTGTTCTGACTAGCATAGCTTTTACGACAGTTGAGTACTTACCGGGTCCAGACCAACCTTGAAACATCTGATCCAAACGACACTTCGGCGATGGATCTTTAGAGGTTTCTTAACGATATCATTTTTACCAAAAATGGCCGCTGAGTACGATTGTTGGTACGATTTGGTAAGCTTTGGTGCAAAAAAACATGAAAAACATTGTTTAGGAACATTGTTGAGAAACACTGTTTGCACTATTCCTTCATGTTCCTTCCATGCTTTTTGCATAATCGAACCACAAAACTCCTAGAAAGGGCTTCTGACGGTATAAATATTTGCATTTCAATAACTTTTAATTGTTTTAAATTCTGATCTGCCACCACAAACTTCAAATGGAAAAAGACTCTTAAAATCGCTAACCTGGGAAAACTGAGAAATTACATAGTTTGCTGACATATTTGTTTGTGGGTATTTTTAAATAAACAATTAATTATACTAGCGGACTACTTCGTCCCGCCTAAAAAAATTTGTTTATTTAAACCTTTGAATCCAACATCTTAACCAGAAATGCACGTGCACGACACTTATCTGCTCCGATTATGGTGGTTTGGACGTTAGGAGCCATATCTTCCAATGCCAATGAATTCCATTGCAGCTGCGTGTGATTCTAATTCCTGAGTTCGGCCTGCATGAAATATGGACGAATGCACTCCAAACTTTTTACTAACGGAGGCTTTGCTAAGGGGCTAATCGCACGGCCAATTTCCAATTTTTGTGAATTGCAACTGTGTAAATAAATATTTCATCTTCCGATCGGCGGCATAATGGTTTTCAGTAATTGAAAGTACAATGTCGAAGAACTCGAATTATCTTCGAAACAATCGAATAATAACCGCAAAACGAATGTCAGAATCGTTCTCATATTGTATATTTGATCAAAATGCCATCAAATGGAACTGCTAAAAATTTACAACGCACTCTAACGTACAAAACCTACATATTTTTTTTTTTTGCATTGAAACAATTTTGAACCTAGGCAACTATAGCCATTGAACTGTTAGTTCAAAATGTAAAAAGCCAGCTTTTCCCCATACAAAATCCTTGAAAAATGGATTTTTCCGGAAATTGATATTTATCGGCAAAAGTTTCCCTGGATGGAGACAGACACAATTAAAAAGAAATCTCAATATTACGATATGTTCTAGAGTAAAGCTCGGCCCTAAGTAAGCAACTTACCTTCACCGCTCTTTTCAAATTTAAAGTTGCTAAAGTATTGCGTTGATTTTTCAGAAACTTTTTTTGTATGGGGAAAAAAGCGCGAAAAAATCTCAAAAAATCAACGGTAAGTCCTGGGTACTTAAAACTTGCACCTTACTATAATAAAGCTTTATGAGCTATTAAATTTAGTACTCAAAAAAATTTGATTAAAAAGCTGTAAATTTGCATGTAAATTTATTGAATTTTCCAAAGTTTTTGCATTAAGTTTATTTTTATGTTTATTGTTGTAGTATATTAAACTAGCGGAACAAATTTAAGTAAAAATTTTATATATGTATTGAGAAAAATTCACTGTGAAAATATTTTTTTCCGGAATTTACGTATATCGCAAATTTATAGGTGGAAGTAAAAACCAATTTTAAGCGAAGCCGTTTATTTTTTTTTTTTGCTTTTTAGAGATTTAAACTTTTATATAGTTGGCAGGCCTCTTCTGAATAAAAGAGCATTTAAAATTCTTTCACTACCTAAGCGTGCTGCAATATTTTACGAAAATTTACTTAAGCTTATTAAGGTAAAGATAATATATGTCGTCCATTCTCGATACATCCGAACCAAAAATATACCAACTAAGTCAGGCGAAGGCCGGAAAACGGCAGAGAGACTGTTCTGTACTATCCCCAAATTCCAAACAAGATGTACACTGTGAAACGTCGATCATAGGCATATGTTGTCTCTATGGATTGTGCCCCATAATCAGTCCTATCAGGGCACGTAGATCACTCCTTTGTCTGAAAAGGAATTTTGCTACCAACCTGTCAGCCCCTATAAGCCCGTATATCAACCGATCAAATCTTACGATGTAAAATTTCCTGTAATTTTAGAATTCGTGGTCAAAAATTTGAATTGACTCCGACCGTGATCAGTAACCACAAAATTTTTGCTATCGACTTATTTAAGAGATGCTTCATCTCGATTTCCCTGTGTAATTGACATTTCTATAAAATCGGGGAAAAAATACTTCTATAAAATTACTGCCGGCAATTGTTCACTCTTCGCTGAGCATATAAGTGCCATGAACGTGACATTCAAAGAATGCACATATTTAGTACAAATATACATATTTATGTATACAAGTATGCACGTATGTGTGTATGTATGTATGGATTCATAAGCATGCTCGATTAAATCCACTGTCACACTAACCAATTTCCCTTGCGTTAAATTTAACCGGCAACATTTATTTTTCTTTACTCACTTTGAACTTAATACAACAAATACAATTTTGCGAAATTGCGGTCAAATTTACTTTGTTTGTTTTTGTTTTATTATTTATTTTGACATTTTTTGCTGTCATATATCTTTTTTGCAAATACGAGTTAGTTTTTTAATTTTCTATTTGCGGGAGAGGCGGCATATTTGTACTTGTGTGGCATAAAAATGAATTTGCCATTAAGTATTTAGTTTTATTTGTAATTGGTAACTTGAAATGCTTGGCATGCGAATAGTCCAAAAATACTTACTTGTAAATTTCTTTCATTCAAAGGAAAAATTATAAAATATATGTATACAAAATTTCTTACCGGTCTATGTTAGGTTAAGGGCTAACATGGCAAAGGTTCCACGTAGGCTGAAAAAGCCCGTGGTAATACCATTGTGTATTTCCCTCCTTTAAAAATTTAACCACCGAGTTCGTTTTGTATAGCTAAGCAATGTAAAAAATACTTGTTAACGGATTGGTTATGCATCTTCGCCAGGTCGAGACGGTGGCAGAGATAGTGTGTGCTCCCCACCTCTTCCTCGTATCCGCAACTGCGGCAAAAATAAGTTGGTTGGGTATCTCAGCCTACTATTTTCATGCGTACCCACTAAGACAATGCCCGGTCTGGGTGCTATGGATTGCTTTACATCAACATTTGCCCAAATTTGCTGGTAGTCAGACACGTGGGTTCCACGGTCCACTTTATATTTACGTTCTCAATGAGGTCATTCCCTGTATTTCCAGAAGGAGGAGCAGAATTGAGTACGGATATATCTGTACTTTTCCTTGCCAGCTTGTCGACCATAGATTTTAGAGAATTAATAGCAGCTTGGCTGACAGCCTCCATTATCCCGCTGCCTACTCTTTCGTTTACCTTCGTTCCAGCTACATAGATATGCAATCCTTATAGAGAATTTGTTTTCTTTTGATTTACTGGAGCAGTCTTTGAAACTCCCAACGTGTACTGCTTTAAGGTCAATCATTTTTCAATCCCTGATACGGTTTCATGGTCCCCACGGCTTTGCCCTTGGAGTAAGCTTAAAAGTTCGAAAAGAGATTGTAGTTTTTTATATTCCGCCGAATATATAAAATATATAAATATTTAAATAAAGTGAGATTTATGGGCCTAAAGTCCTATGGTTTCACATGAACGGCCCTGGCGCTTTTGGTATAAATACCACCTTTGCCTTTCTCCACTCGTACGAAATATGAGTTAACCTTAGGCAGGCTGCAGATCTGTGAGAGCAGAGGGCATAGTAGGTTTTAGATGCTGGCAATTGCGCAGGAAATCATTTCTTCAAGTCCCGGAGATTCGTACAGTTAAACGGACAGTGTAGCTCGTTCTGAACTATAATAACATGCTACGATGTCCTTTGCGGAGTTGCCTAAATAAGAGTAGGCCTTAAACCTCATAAAAGTTTTGAAAAGCTTTCCAAATAAGATAAAAATAAGATCATCCAAACCAAATTTTACAAGGGACGACTGAAAATCGTTCCAAAATACATCATAATAAAAAGGCTAAAAATGAGATAAAGTGTAACTACAGGTATGAGTACTGAGTGTGCATATGTACTCGTATGTACATACATACATGTAACTATGCATATTTTCTTTGAGCACTCATTCCCTGCCGACAAAATGTCTCCCTAGAGACTTACAAATACCTAAAACCTAATAATTCATATATGAATAGCGGTGTATTGTATTAACTTGACCTTAACTAGTGATTGATTGGTTAAATAAAATTATTAGCTAATATACATAATCAACTAATTTGTCATATGCATGTGTTTCATTATAAAGTCATATTGGAAATATACGCCTACTTATTTACATAATGCATGACGCACAATGCCGTCTATACATACACACATACCTATATAGATATGCATATGCATTTGTGCATGTATAAAATATTTACCATATTATTAATTTAATGTTTGTATGTCAAAAACACTGAAATTGTTTTAGCGCTGAGGTGGCTTGTGTAGTATTCAGTTATGTGAATGAATTTAAAACATACGCCGCAGTTGTTATACATACATATATACAGAAAAGTGATTTCAATTGATTCTCACACCCTGTCATTTTCCGCTAGCCTCGAAACCAAACAACATTTATTATCCTTGAAACACGTTTGCCACCTAGTTAATTTTGTGATTATGGCATACATACCTAATTGTAAATAAATGTAAACACGTAAATAAGTCTATTGTTACCTTAACAATTTTTGTTTTCATATTCATCGTGTACACGAGTGAATGGAACAATGGGCATGATAAATTGATGTCTCTCTTCGTGTGTCTCCCTTGGTATATCCTTACATACCATCTCAATTCCTCGAAGCTGTTACTAATAACAGTGAGTATTGTGAAAATAGTGCAGATGGGTATTGTGAAAATAAAGCAGATAAAGTTAAAATTTTACGAACTTGAACTTAACGAGTTTGATTTTATTATATAGGAACTGTTCCCATTTGATTTAGAGCTGTTCCCAATGAGAAATAATGATTGTTTCTTGATATTCACTATTCTGTTGTACTCTTTAATATGTTCTTAGGATTATACAAACTGTTCCCTGTTGTGGCATAACTGTTCTCAATAAAAAGTTATCGAAAAAAATCGTCATATTTGTATATAAATAAACAAAAACTTTAGATGCATCCACATCCAATCCAAATCAAGCTTATTAAAACTGTTCCCACAACCTTACTCTAATATTCGCGTTGGATACTTATAAAAATTAATTGTATGTATTATTTCTATATACTGCTCAAACCCTGTGCGAGTTTATATAACTTAATTTCCAAAACTAATTACTTCAATTATTCTTTATTGCAATTAAAAAAGTCTTTAAATGTCAGACACTTCTTTCCAACTGTGTTTGTATATCTGATGTTAAAGCGACTTCTTTGTATGTCCCACTTTCTTCGCCATTCGTGGGAAAAACTCTAACCTTAACAACTCTAAAAGGGAGTTCAGTACATCTGAAACTAGAACTACGTCACCACGACCGCATCTGCGGCAGCAAAAAATCCACGCATAAGTACTAAGGTACCCCATTCTACGGGAAAGTCACCAGGACGAGAACTTCTATTGGGGTGGGTATACCATCGGACTCAGGAGGAACCTTGAAGATTCTTTAAGAGTTCACCCACTACGAATCTCCAGGAGTGTCTTGCCATCAATTCTCATACTGAATTAAAACCCATTTGAGGATATGGGATTTGACTGATGCTGCAGAAAAATCACAAGACGGTTCGGGCCTCACTAACCGTCCTTAAGAGTGCTGCCTAGTATGTTTCTCAGTTAGCTCGGTGCCACATACGGCATTTTGCCTAGCAGGTACTCCGAAAAGGATATTTCATTTTATTGTAATGAATGTTCTATAATAAAAAAATAAGCAGAGTGTGCAATAGGGTTGAACAGAACCCTTATTGTAGCCTTGGCTATCACTAACGAACGCTTTTGGTCAGCCATCTGTTCTCTCTGATATAGATCTTGGATACTTCAGATTGAAAGATGAAAGATCACCTCCATAGGGAATAGGTGAGTTCGGCATTAACTTGCTCTACGCATATAACTGTGTCTTGGCCAAGTTCTAGTATAGATTGTTCTTTAAATGTTATAGAGTACCAAAGCTTCTAAGTAAATCAACTTTTGGTACAAAACAAGCGGAATGCTTATTCAGCAAATCTAGATAAGGCAATATGCTCCTATTAGGTCACGATTTTCATACCATTGTTCCAAATATTTTAGTCATTAGAAAGATTTTGAAGCATCGCTCAAAAGAAATAAATATTCCAGAGCATTCCCTGCACGCTTGCGTACCTCTCCCACAAGAGTTTTGAGTCCAACATACGTCATAAGTACTGAGCCACATGAGAAATTGCACCCCTGAGGCATAGTCAGAGTTAGACCTTAAATCTTTCTTCTTCTTGTTAAAAAACCCACAGTAGTTTTTAGAGGAATGACAAACAGGCAGGCCTCTAACTATACTACAAGTGGAAAATTTTGACTGTTGAACACTTTGATTTCTGAGGAGCATTGAAACGGACGAACAAAAGTAATAAAACGAGACTACTTGAAGTGAGCAGAACCTCTTTAGATCAGTGAGATTTTCATTTCCTTGAGTAAATAGTTATGTATACATAAATTTTTTCTTAGTGTACTTAAATTGCCTTAATCTCGCCACGAATATAAGTATAAAAAAAATACCGGCTCTCAATAAATTATACATCATAAACAAATATTGTAAAAGAACATAAACAAAATGTAGAGCAGTAAGTAAGCAAGAAAAAGAAGAAGAAAAAAAAAACAAGAATATAATAAAGACAACAACACAAGTTTTAAGTGTCAATAAAAGCGAACAAATTCCAGGGCAACGCATTGAACCAAAACACATACATAGTAGACATAAAAAGATTCATTGAGGCTCAAGGTATTGAAGTTGAACAATTTTTAGGTGAAGAGGTGGACGCATTAATAGCGCGATAAGCCCAGCTGGTGCGCTGATAACCAGATACGCTCTTAAAAGGGCATGCTATGCTTATCAGAGCGCGTGCTATGGAATGAGGAAAAGCGATATTTGTCTGAGAATTTGTGATACCGCAACAGATGAGGCAGCCACGTTCAATTGAGCCAGTGGCTGTGGTACATAGTTTAGCCGCTGACTGCGGTTACTGCGTAAAGCCTAACAGACAACTGCCCTGCGGCTTTACTATGAGTAGCTGTATTATACATATAGGCATACTTACGTATGCATGTAAATAATCTGAGCGCTGGGTAAAGTTCTTTAACCCTAACGATTAAGTGTATTTGTTTTGAGTTTCATTTTCCAATTTCTTTTATTTCTGGTCCCTTTTTGCTGAGTAAATCTTTAGCTTCTAGCTGTTAAAAACGATTCTGATTGTTTGAGGCGTGAATAATCTGGTTTTCATTATGTCAAATTCAGTGGCATTTGTCGTCAAATAAGTGAAAATACATTGTGAAATGGGATCAGAAANGATAACCAGATACGCTCTTAAAAGGGCATGCTATGCTTATCAGAGCGCGTGCTATGGAATGAGGAAAAGCGATATTTGTCTGAGAATTTGTGATACCGCAACAGATGAGGCAGCCACGTTCAATTGAGCCAGTGGCTGTGGTACATAGTTTAGCCGCTGACTGCGGTTACTGCGTAAAGCCTAACAGACAACTGCCCTGCGGCTTTACTATGAGTAGCTGTATTATACATATAGGCATACTTACGTATGCATGTAAATAATCTGAGCGCTGGGTAAAGTTCTTTAACCCTAACGATTAAGTGTATTTGTTTTGAGTTTCATTTTCCAATTTCTTTTATTTCTGGTCCCTTTTTGCTGAGTAAATCTTTAGCTTCTAGCTGTTAAAAACGATTCTGATTGTTTGAGGCGTGAATAATCTGGTTTTCATTATGTCAAATTCAGTGGCATTTGTCGTCAAATAAGTGAAAATACATTGTGAAATGGGATCAGAAAGTGGTTTATCGATTGATTTGGATCAGGATAGGTCTTTAGTCGTGTACATGCGCTGCCAAATCGGCTGTCTGTCTGTTTTATGCCCATAATATTATCGGTAAAGGTATGGATAAAGGAGTTAAAGTTGTGTCAGAATATGTCGCCAAATTTTGGCGTCAAAATATGACATAGTGAAAACCAGTCCTAAATTTGTTTATCGCAAAATAGTACGGCTATCAATTTTGCTTTACAATTTGAAAATTGTAACTTATAAGTTCTTCTTAAAGTCAGAAGATTTCAAAGGAATTCAATAAAGGCGGAATCAATCAATTCAACAAACAGTCGTAGTCATTAGTTTTTTTTATACGAAACATCCTGTGACAAAGGCTACTCTCAAACGAAATAAAGAACTCAGTACTTCCATAAACTTACCGCTTAGTTTTGAGGGCCCGTTTTTAAAATTTTCCTTGAAGCATTGTTCAACTTCTGAACCTGCTTATCCTATGTACCAGTAAATAGAAAGATAAAGGGTTTACGGGTCGAACAAGCCTTATCCAAAATGAAACGAACGGTTACCGTCATACTGTAACCAAAGCCGCATTAATGCCCCGCGTGGATCGAATTCTAGGTGAAGCAACAGACAAAACTGCCCCTTTAAATATAGCAAATCCGTTGCAGTATCTTTACAATGTTTAAATTCTATGTTGCTATCTGTGGTCCGAGGGCGAGTCCTCACTCAGTGCTCTCCAGTTTAAAATTAGTTGCCCCTCCTGGGAGATACGCAGAGTAAGTTGCTTCATAACTAGAAGTAAGAAACGTCGTTTCATGGACATGAAAGCTGAATTTAAGCAAAAACTCCTGATACGCCCGCACTCCCGTCAACAACCGGAACATCCTGCCTGAGTGTCATCGTCACGTTTCGAGGGGACATCATGGAAGGCAAAGCAACTATGCTCTTTTTTTACACCTCCCAACACTCCTGCATCTCACAAGGGTCCACTGGTTAACATGGAAGCATGCAGGAGTATTTGCGGCAAACATACAGGAGAATTTCTGCTGCCTGTGTTTCGTCGTCTGCCACCGCCTAATTTCTCCCCTTTACTGGAAAAATTAAGCTAGAATTACCATCAGCAAGCGGTTGTTGGCAGATAACAATAACTACATACTATTCGACTAATGCCCATTGTAAGCGGATCGCTCATACATTTTACGGCTGCTTGCGGATCACCCAACCTACCAAAACGACAGCTTTGCCGTTGCCCTTGACATATGTGATATGTATGTATGTATTTCCTGGCACCTATCCAAGTGTAAAACTATTGTTTCTGCCAAGCTTGCTCATTTTATAACTAGAGTCTATTACAGACCCAAATGTGTAGACAGTGATAGCATCGGAAGGGAAGCCATCCCAACATTTCGAGTGCAACGCTATCTGTCATTTTCTTCATAGGGTTGTTCTGTCGAATAATAAAAATAATAATAGATTGACGGTTACACAATATTTTAGTGTTGGGCCGAGCTTCTATTCCAATTTTCAGCGTGTGCCTTGATGTTGTCACACAAAAGGGAGGTACCTATACTTTAACACCGACTCCGAACGGCGATTGTATTTTTATGAGAAGCTGTCTTTTATGGCGCAAATACACTCGCAGGTTTGCCATTGCCTACCTCTTTCGTCCAGGTTTTAAAAATAGTTGCCGAGAATTTCGGCTTCGGCTCCCTGTAGTGAAGCCGCTTAATTTTGATCAGGGGTCATTAGTTATAATAACGCGATGCAAATTTGAGTTGTGAGGTTTGATCCTGAAATATTGTTGGCAGTTGCCGCCCACTTAGAAAATTCGCTGCACATCATATGAATTCATATGGTAGAGAGACGGCCTCAATATCTCCTAAAGGCGCGGAAGGCGGTGCACAGTGTTTCGACTATATGGGACAGGTGGAAATAATAATTAACCTACACCGATTTCGCTGAATCTTGACATGTGCTCTAACTTTACTTAGGAATAGGAAATTATGAGATTTCGTAAAGATTGAATAATTGTCACACCCTCCACTCATGTGGGCGGAAAAATTCAATTTCATCCGATTTCGATAAAATTTAGATTGTACTCTTTCCTTTATTAGAAAACCCTAAATATAAAATATGGCAGGATTGGATGCTATCCCGTCTACAACTGTCAAAGAATATAGGCTCAATCATTAAATTAATGTAGTTTTGGGTTAATTTTTCGTTTCTGTTTTCAACTCTCAGAAAAGCAAAGGTTATACTTGAAAACTAATTAAGTTTTCAATTGCTGGAAATATTCTTTTAGCAAAATTACGCAAAAAGAAGCTGAGAATCGAAAATTACATATATTTGCAAAGTCGCGCGAAAAAATCCAATTTTATGTATATTCCTAAACTACATAAAATTCTCTAAAACATGTGTCTAATTTCAAGACCTTACGGACCGGTACACATACTTTTTTCTCTAATAATTAGCTTCTACATCCAAGTAAATTTCTTGGTACGTGAATTTGAGTTGTAGCAAGGCCTCAAGTTTATTCACTACTGGAGAAAGAAAGAAAGGTGATAACGAGTTTTAAAAATGCAGTCGAACATAAAAAATTATCTACGGTAGTTACAATACAAATCACATATGGATGAAGTGACCATTCGTACCGATTTTGGCGGGGCCATACCGATTTTGAAAAAGTTGTCCTGCTGAATATATTTTAAAAGTCGGGACGTATAAGGGTCCCCCTTTTCATATTTTTACAAATTAAATACCGACACTCTGTGTTTTTTTTTATTAACTTAATAGGGGTCTCCCGGTATCCTGGCAACCATTTTTCGGACAAACGTGGCAACACTTTCCCAGACTTTAAAAACTTTTATAACAGAAGTCGTAGAGTAAAAGTTATTTTTGAACTTTCTTTTTATTTGAAATAAAATAATTGGACGACCCGGACTTTCACTTCCACATTTTTAAAATAGGAAAAAAATTATTAAAAATTCCATTTCAAACCATTTCTTGTGCATCTTTATTACAAAAAAAGATCTGAATGGTAATTGCATACCCGGAAATATAATTATGAGCGCCATTAGGCGTAAATAAATAATTAATAAAATGAGCAACACAATGAAAAATGCAACTATGTATGTAACATAAAAAGTACATAGCATTCTCATATGCCAAAGCAGAAAAGCAGAAGTAATACCAACAGCTACTACAGCAACAATGTTTAATGTCGCTCATTGTAGCGTTGACTTTTTTTTTGTAGTTGTAAAAGAAACTTGCTGCCATGCAATTGCTACAAATGGCAAATGCTGTCCGCTTGGATCACTTTCATAAAGCGCTAGTAGAAAAAATTCCCAGAAAGGCGGTAATGGAGCAACAATTGCAAAAAAAGTGGAAAAACTGCAACGTCAACAATATAAGTTAGAGAGGGGAGACGAAAAAAAAAAAGAAATTCAATTGACAACAACAACATTCACAGATGAGACTGCACTGGGATGCAGCGTTTTGCTATTCTCGTCTGCCGTGCCAGTGAATTGAAGAGTGTTGCTAACTACTTACATATATGAAGGGGCTACTATAATTGTTTACTCTATGTTTGTGCCATTATTATTGCTGCTTATATTATTTGCCATTTGCTTGTTGCTGTTGTTTTTGGTGATGGTGCTGCTGCTGCACTTGCAATTTTCCAAAGACATAAACAATTTCTCTAATTGCAATGACTTGGCGGCGCCACCAACGATGGCTGAGTCAATGGATGGTGGCTATTTTTTCTTTTTTTTTCTTTTTTGTTTAATTATTTTATTGCTGCTGCAGCATAAAATGAACAAATTACGGATTCCAGTGACCAAAATGTATGAGAAAATAAAGGAGTATTCGTTTGCAAAAAGAAATGCTCGGTCTCAATTAGGTTATGACTTTAAAAAAGAAAGCTTGGAGCAGACATATGTATGTGTATGTCTGTTTCCTGAAAGAAATCTGCAGTGAAAATTCTATTTGAGCATGGCAAGTGACGACTGACAGTTTAACATTGATAAGTAGGAGCAATTTATTCCCAGATAAATTCAAAATTAACAGTAAAATTCGCCAACTGCCTCTCTGCTATGCAAAGCTACGCCAGTTTCTCATATTTACCATGCGTAAACAGGTTGTGTAGAGGTGTTTGTCAGGGCTGTCCAAAGAAGATGTCAACGGCGAAGTTCCAGTACTCTAACATATACACTTCCAGAGACATGCAGTAAGAAAATTTCGGTTTGTATGGAAGGTGCCTTTCCCCCGTTAATATATCGAAAGTTTTGAAGTTAAATTTCTTTAGCGGCGGTTAGCTGGTTGGGAGTAAATTGGCAAATTCAACGGAAATGGTGCAACAAAAATGGTTGGGACGAAAGCAAGTGCTTCTTCAATGTAAGTTATTAATTTAACAAAAACTTGCTAATAAAAGGTTAAAGAATAATACTTAAAAAAAGACCAAACAAGCATGGAAGCAAAGGTGAGGGCGTACATAGCTAAAGGCAAAGGTAAAAATAAAAACAAAACCAAAGATGCGTAAAGACAAAGGCAAAAATGAAGACCAAGGTAAATTGAAACACTTTACTTATATTAAGGCAAATATGTAGATGAAGAAAAGTAAAACAAAGATAAATATAAAGAAAAAGATGGGGATGAGGATGAGGATACCGATAAAAGTAAAAATGTATTTCCGTGAAAGGAATAAGTATGTAATTTTACTCGCGGCGCTCCAACAGGCCAGAGTTTGGAGTGGCCTTCGAGAGATTCGGGGTTCGAGTCCTAGAGAAGGGGAATTTTTTTAAATATTTTTAATATTTTTAATTATGTTATTTATTTTTTTATAATTATCTTATTAATTTTTTATGGTATTTGATTATTTAGGTTTTACAGGATGCGTTAACCTTGTTGGGTATTTCATTTCTATTTATACATATTACAGCTTTTATTCGTATTAATCTGATTTTTCGTTTTCCAGTTCACACCATCGATATTCGGGAGTGTGTATTCATCGAAATATTGCCAAATTAACTAGAATAACGGATAACTCTTAAGACCTGAAATCATGCTATCGATTTACTTTCAATTAGCCAAATATTATGGTCGCATGTTCACTATCTTGGTACACGTCAACACGTGCTACCAGACGTACAGATCAGGGTTGTTGCGAATATTCGCACTCGCATTCGCAACCGCGGAGCTTCCGCATTAATTTTAACATTCGCATTCGCAATAATCAATGCGGAGCCTTTGCGAATGCGAATGTATATTTGGTAAGCAAAATGACAAAATCAGCCAATATTTTTTGCCACACATAGGAGAATTAGTGGAACAAAACTGGTCAAAAGGCAGATTTATCGGCTTTGATAAAAGTGTCTTTAAACCTATTATTTCTCAAGCTATATAACCGAGCTATCGATGGTTGATGGGCTACTTGATCATTTGTTTCTTTCTGTATTAAGACTGTGGACCAATCTTAAAAACAAACTACTAGACATGAAAGGTGTGCACTGTTTAAACCACTTTTTCGTGATTTGCTTTTGATGTTATATTTGTTAAAATTTTCATGAAGCTGTTTGGGAAATTTATTTTTAGCAAAGATTTCAAAAAACAGTAATTTTGTTAACTTGTCGGGCCTAGTCGGGCAATATTTGTTTCATAAGGATATATGTACATTGGATTTTTGGCTAAAAACTTCTGTGCTAAAACTGTCCCTGTCCCCTATGTCCCCCTTCTTTTGCTATTTAAAGTCAAAGAGTACGCTCCTTCAATAGGGGTTTCCATCAGAAATCTTCAACGTCTAGAAAGAATCGATGCTCAAATAAATAAAAAGCTGTACATAGGTCTGACCTTTAATGAGATAAAAATTACGTTACTATCGAATATTATTTGTCAAAGATCTGTTGAAAAAACCAGATTTTTCCTTTTTTTTCTTAGAAATTATTTTTGAAAATTTTAAGCCACGACTTTGGAAATAGAATTTTGTTCCAAATTTTCATTCCTGGAAAATAAAAATTTATTTGTCATATCCACCTTTTTAGCTCGCTATAAGCACACACTTTTCAAGCCAGTCACTGAAGAAGAGATCAAAAAAAAAAAAACTAAAATCGAAAAATCTGATGGCGTTACAGGTTCTTCAAATTTTGAAGCAGCCATAGGAATGAGAATAAATAATTCTTTCGAAAAAGGTGTTTAAACAACGATCTTGCTATGTTGCTAGATTATTTAAGTGAAGACGAAAGTCAAGTGGATTCGTCCGACATTTTTAAGTTTCACTCGCGCCTCGAGCGAGCAATGATTTAGTGGCGTATGTTTAATTTGTGGCCCTTTAAAAAACAGGCTGCAACCTGAAAAGGCAGCAGCATTACCTTTTATTAGATACATATAATGATCCAATTCCAGTACTCAATAAAATAAACATTTTTAAAAATTATTAACTTTTGCCTTTTTTATTTACCTACATACATACATACATCATCTAATTTGCTTACCTAAATTATTTCGTAAAAATACTTGACATTCGCATCCGCGGATGTCTAAAATTCTACATTCGCAACATCCCTAGCACAGTTATATGCATTTACACATCTCACCAAGCAATCGCATATGCACTAAATCATGCAAATGTCTGAAGATATATATGCAGTGTTGAACTGCCATAATTACCACAACAATTGCCTTCACCTTCACAGAAGACCCCAGGCAGCGCCAATGTGTATGGCATTGTTGTATAGTTGATGTTGTTGTAGTTGTCTTGTGTCTCTAGTGGCAGTTTGCGGCGCGTAAGACCGGAAAATTGAATTATTAAAATACTTAATTAGTTAATTAAAATTCGATAGCTCTAGGCGAGCGAGTGCTTTTATTGCTGTGCATATAAATACATATGTATGTGTATATGTACATATGTACATAAATGCACGAGTGAGCATGCAACTATGCATGCATTCGTGTGCAAGTGACCATCCATCCACATGTCCGTATATTCAGTGCAAGTGTACCAACGAAAGTGCCTTGGGCACTTTGCTCTTGGCGCATTGTAGTGACGTTTATACGTAATACATAGTTCGCCTACGGCATTACCTACACCACTCTTAGCCGCTTCCCGCCTACTAAAATTACTTTGCATATGCACTTTCAATCGGCATGTGTCTGTCTTCGGCTTCGTTGTCCTTTGTACCTGCGCTGGGAATTGAATAGCGAAAGTTCCATTTAATTTAAGCCGTCACTTAGCTGTTGCACTTGCGCTTGTTTTGCTATTGTTGTACTCTGTCCGTCAGTCAACCACTACCATATCTACCTGGCTGCATGTAGTTTAACAATCCTTCCTATCCTTCTTCGATCATCGATCTGCAACTCTTCATGCCACGACTCTTATGCCACTCGTGGCATGCAATACCCCATCTGCCTCGAGCTACCAGTGCGCTTGAAATGTCCGAGAAATTGCAATACCAACAGAGTTTACAACAAAAACCATGTCTGCTATTTGCAGTACCTCCTTGCCCTCCTCTACCCCTCCGCCTAACTGTCCGATTCTGCGTTCTTCCATTCGTTGATGGAGTGGTGTCACCTCTGCTGCTGCACTTATGACATTCAAAGTGCACTTACGTGCCACAACGTTCTGTATATGCTACAATTTGTGGTTGTTTTTGTTTCTTGCTGCTATTCTTGTGGCATTCTAGACGAAACTTTAGCTTTGCGTGACCGGCTTTTGTCGGTGGCGCGTGCTCTATCTCTTGCAGCTGTGCAGCTGGAGTTCACTGGAATTTCTAAAGCGAACCATATAACGAACTGGCGAGCTGGTGAGCTGACGAACTGTTGAAATCTTAGAGCTGCTTGAAAATGCTTGAGTGGATATGAACGTCATCGGTTTGTTAGGTTAGTAAAACAGTCAAATAGTATGTATTTCGACAATCTGTCGGTGCACCAGTCATGTAGTAAGCAAGTTAGTCAAGCAACTAGCAAACCACCCAAGCAACTAACTAAGCAGTTCGAGTCTGTGAACTCTTGTCAGTTTTGGTAAACCTCGAAAGCCATTGCAATCGCAATCACTTGCATGCTATCATTTGTCAGTAAGCTATAAAGACAAGCAGATTGTCAGCCAGAGTTGTAGTTCAAATGGATATACATACATACATACGAGTAAATACATATATGCTGTAAATTGATTGCTGTCAGTTGTTGCATGTCGTGTTGGGCGAGAGTGTATTTGCCAGCAACAAGTGCAATTCAGCCACCAATGCAGCTACCACCTTACATAATAGAGTTGTTGTAATTTGGTCGTTCTAGTTGCACACACAGAAAGTGCCCCCGGGGAGGTGGAGCGCATATTTATGTATGTATGTACATATTTACTGAGCGTTGATGAATTGACTTACGGAAGTTATGCAAATACAAATTTTCTTTATTGTTGGTAGTATTTTCATATATGTATACTGGAAAATTTTATAAATTTTAATGAAAGCGTTAAACGAAGTTGGTTCAAAATATGATTCATTAAGGCACACATGCAGCCTCAATGGCGAATTACTACAGATTTGCGGCCGCTGAAATTCGAGTTCAGAAAGTAGCTGTGCCCGAGACCGAAAACTTTCCCAAATTGCCTCTCTTCTTTGCAAAGTTACGCCATTTGTTCACAGCAAGTGTGACCAGGTGCCTCCATTTTTCGCGACGCCTTTCTTTCATTGTCCGCCCATGCATGCTGAATGGAAGATTCTTTTCACTGGTGCAACGTCACCAATTTCCATGACATGTGCAAGCAATCGTTGTATTTTTAATCTGATTTACTTAGCCTGCCTTTTTGTTTAGCTGGGTATAATCTAGTATGTTGTTAATTGAAATTTCACTCCCTTTCTGTTGACCTATTGATTTGAAATTTGGTGCACACCTTTGGTGACCCCCACCAAAAATGGCGGATTACAAAGTTTTTTAAAAACACCTCTATATGGGCATCAAACGAAAGGGCCGGACTAGCAGAAAATGTAAAAATTTCAAATCCAAGACCATAAAATCGCGAGTTAATTTTTTTTCAGTCCCCTTAGTATAAGTATCAAATGATGGGTTTTGAATATTAGAAAATGGGCAGGTCAACTGAAACTGTCGTTCATGAAGTCGTGGGCACCATAGAAAAATCACTCCATTACAAGCAGTACACTTTGGCGGTCTTCCTCGACATAGAGGGGGCTTTCAATAACATTACAATCGAGGCAATTGTTCAATCTCTTGTGAAGGTGGCAATATCTGACCACATATGCGAGTGGATCGAACAAATGCTCAGAAACAGAATAATAATTTCAGTCATTGGTCCAGTAACGCTATCCCGTTATGCAAATAGAGGCAATCCCCAATGGGGAGTTCTGTCTACGCTACTATGGGTGGTGGTACTGAATGACATTCTACTGCATCTCAACAAAGGTGGAGTGAAAATAGTAGCCTATGCAGGTGATGTAGTGGTGGCGGTATCAGGTCTCTTTCCTTCAAAAATTAGTGAAATCCTAGAGGGATCTTTGCTTGGGCTAAACACCTGGGCCACAAAAAGTGGACAGGGTGCCAACCCTAGCAAGACAGAACTAAGACTGTTCTCCAAAAAAAAAAAAAATACCACAATTCAGGCTTCCGTCCCTCAATGGAATGAGTCTCACATAGTTTACCCTCTCGATGTACACGGCTATCATACGACCAATACTAACGTATGCGGCGTTAGTTTGGTGGCCAGCACTAGATAAACAATACGACGCCAGTAAATTAGGCAGTATACAAAGAGCAGGCTTATGCAGGTGCTACAGGAGCAACTAAGTCGTGCTCCTATGACAGATTTCAGGAAAAGCTTTCAAATTTCTTAAAGGCGGGGTTGGAGTAGGGGCAGGATAGTGTAGGAGAATTCCACTGAAGTCTATACTGACGTGTCCAAAATGGACTGCAGTGTGGGTACAGGGATGTTCTCTGAAACGCTGGATGTCTCTCTCTCTCGTTTCGACTACCTAACTTTGCTAGCATCTTCCAAGTGGAAGTACTGGGCAACGAAAGGGCCTACAAAGCAATAGAGAGGAACTGCGTAGGTGTACGAAAAGCATAAATTTTCCAGATAGCCAAGCTGAATTTCTGGCACTTGCACTACACATCAGTCTCATCCGGGTTCCCGGCCATGGGAACATGCACGGAAATGAGAGTGCTGACGAGTTGGCTAAGGAAGGAGGATCTTTTGATGAATCCGAAGCAAAGACTATAAGTAAATGGTCCAATCGGACACATCAAAAGGGAACTTCATCTGCAGTCCACACGTATGGCTGATACGCGTTGGAACAACCTTCAAACCTGCAAAACTGTGAGCGACATATGGCCGCATTATGACATGCGAAAGAAGAACAGAAGAATTCCTCCAGAGGTCGAGGAAAGATATAGTCAAATTAATAGCCACATTGGTGATCATGCAGCTTAAATGGGCCTTCCGTACAACCCTCGATGCCGTAGGTGTAATCTTGAGGGAAGTTAAGAAACGGTCCTACACTATCTTTGTGAGTGCCCAGCATTGGCACAAATAAGGCAGAACACACTCGGGAGTTTTCCATCGAAAATATTAGGGAGATCTCCAAATTTACCATTACTAACCTAAATAGATTCATCGAAAAATGAAAATAGTTTGACGAAACCGACGGATTATGAAAGCGGATCCCAGAAAAAACGTATCAAAATGGTGCTTTCAACACTAACTGGGTCGAGGGAATGTACTCAGGCGACGCTTCTACCAATCAACCAACAACCAGTGCAAAAATTAAGTCTGATCTTAGGCTCTCTTTTTATGCATGAGGCCTAAAGTCTTTCGTCACTTAAAAATTATAACTGCCGCGTGTTTTAATATACGAAAACTATTTTTTTTATTATGTCGCCTTTTACAAACTGGAAACTGGGGCACTCACGCTCCAGGTATTCATGTCAGTTACGTCAATATCATCTGCATACGCTAGCAGCATTAAACCTGCTTTTGGCCTAGAAAGGCCATTAGAGATTTTTGCCAATTTAGTCGGAGCTATAAGTTGTTCTTAACGTCGCTATAAGTACCTCTTTTTCGGCAACACCAAATTTAGACATGACATCTCTGCTTGCTGTGAAAAGCGGCTCTATAATCGAAAAATGTAGGTCGATTTGTTTAACTAAGGTCTCCTCCAGGATTTGACGTACTGTGAAAACCTGGACAATGGTGGATTTTCTAAACCTGGGGCCACGTTGTTAATGCTCAATAAGTTGATTCGTGAAGGTTTTAGTCTTTGAAACCGGGTCTTTGATAGGGTCATATACGAAATGCTGAGAAGGCGGTAATTGAATTGAATTTGGCAAAGCATACTGAGCTCTGCGGAATAATACATTGTAAATGGAACAGCTATGGCTTTGTGACTTGGTATGCACATGCGTGTGTATATTTTCTCAGTTTATTTATGTATATTTTATGGTAATCTAAATTTGCGAACTACTAATATCCAACACAATATATTTAAAAGCAATTGGCCATTACAACGCCCTCACAATGCAACTGACAAGTGAGAGAAATATTGTCATTGTTGCAATGCCACGTTAAACACCTACATGCATAGGTAATAAATATGTAAATTAGCTTAGGATGTTTTGTGATTATAATACTGAATGCAATAATACTCGTATTTTGAGCTGATGACACTATTTATACCGCATCAGCTTGGGATAATGATACGACTACGTTACAACGTTAAAAACATTGTTGTCTAACTGTCATAGATACCGTAACAAGTGCTTTTCATGCAAATGCTAGATAATATTTGTTGCATGGCACTGTTTAATGCTAATTCATTTTGAGGTCGCTGCACACAAGTTGAGTAAGCTATGTGCTGTGAGAAAAAAGCAAGCGCTCATGTGGGTGAATGTGATAATGGAATATGACATTACTACAAAGCCGCCACTACAAATGCAGGTGTGAAAATTACGGTTTCCTTGCACAAAACTACTGCTCAAAAACGATGCATTTACTTACTTATTTACATATCGTATCGTTAGCGGGTATGTTTATTTTTTTCTTTCGTTTTTCTTTCTTTATTTTCTCGCTTTATTTTTTTGACATTTTGCCTTTTAAAAATATGTGTTTTCGAAATAAAAATTATTCTAAACACCTTCGTTTGACATTCACTTTGTAAAATTTGATTCAACGCATTAATTTAATTTAGTTCAAATCCTTCAACGGGTGACAAAGTCTTTCAGAAATATATCGATATAAATCTTTCTGAAATTTCGTTCATGGGACACCCATATTGTAATACATATTTAATTTAGCGTACTAATTCAATTTAATTTTTTTTTTGTCTTTTTAAATATGTGGCAAGCCTCTTAAAAAGTATTTTAAAATTAAACTTTCTCAAAACTCTGTCTATTGGCACCCGTACCCTGTAATTAAAGGAATTAATTTAATTTTTTTTTAAGNGGCAAGCCTCTTAAAAAGTATTTTAAAATTAAACTTTCTCAAAACTCTGTGTATTGGCACCCGTACCCTGTAATTAAAGGAATTAATTTAATTTTTTTTTTAATCCTTCAACAAATGGCAATGCCTTTCAAAAATATTTTAATAATATATAAACTTTATCTAACCTTCTTCATTTGAGCTACATTGCATTTAACGCATTCTATCAATTTAACTATTCGATACAAAATCTTTCTTAAACGACTTTCGTGTGACGCTTATCAAGCCTTAACCGTCAAAATAACGTAAGCGACATTTTTTTCAAAATTTTCTTTTTGATGCAGAAATATTCCTAGAGCATCTAGATAAATTTCTGCATCAAAAAGAAAATTTTGAAAAAAATTTCGCTTACGTTATTTTGGCGGTTAGGACTCGTTATTTTTGCATATTAAATTAAATTAAATTTAACTTTAATAACAGGTGGCAACCTGCCTCCAAAATACTTTCAAAATAAAACTGTCTCCCCTTCGTTTGGAGCTCATATTTTAATATTTCATTTTAATTAAATTGAATTTTGGTTTTCCAAGGTGGCAACGCTTTTCAAAAATTCTGTCGAAACTCATAATGCTTTATTAAACCTCTTTCGTTGGACAAATTCTTTTATGTTTATAATTTGACTGCATAATTAAATTGATTTTAACTATTTAAACAGATGATTATAGGTTAGAAACTATCAGGTGTCTTATTTTATCTAAATCTGTAAAATGGATTTAGCCTTACAAAAACGATAATAATTACCAAATTGAAGGCGAGATTTACTGTTACTGATTTATGATAATAATATAATGAAAATCGTTCAGAGTATAAAAAAATTATTTAAAGATAAAAAAATGTTGAAGAAATGTATGTGTCAACTTCCTATTTTTGCAATTTTTGTATTGTATGCATTAACATAAGTAAACCAATTAGTGTTTCCATACTCATTTGCATAAACAAAATTTTCCCACGGCGATGGAAAATAATAGATTTTCCATTAGAGCTACCGAAATTGTTCCTAAATTTGCAAAAATTCGCAAACTATAGCTAATATTAAAAAAGATTAGAATATTTGAAAGCTAGGATTGTTCTATACCGAAAAAACTATATCCCTATTTTTTTATTTTGAAATAAAAAAAAAAAACAAATTACGGAGTGCTCAAGACGCTCAAAGTTTTTCATGTATTTTTTATTCGTAGAAATAGTGTATAAATCTTGAAAATCAATATTTTTGGATCGGAAAACTCGGTCGTATCCAAGAGATTCCCAATAATAATACCCAATTGTTTCTTTGACCATTTTTTTATGGTAAAATTATTTTATAGGTCCACCAACCCCCAGAAAATGCAATGGGGGGACCAATAAACAATCTTTAACATTAAGAAATGGTTTATTTAAACAATTGGATTTTAATATTGGAAGTCTCCTTAAGAACACCACAGTTTTCCGATCGAAAAATATGGATTTTCAAGAATTTTATACCATTTCTATGAAAAGTTGTACATGGAAAACTTTGAGCGCTTTGAGCACCCCTAAATATTTTTTCATTTCAAAACTAAAAAATGTGGGTATATTTTTTCAATATAGAACAATCCTAGGAGGTGGCGGCATTAAAATTCCGACCTTATTTTTTTGGACCACTCTAATGTACATACACATATTTATGTAAGTAAGTGCATACATTTGTTAGCAGAATTAAATTATGCATATGTTTCTTGCAAACAAAGCATTTATCTTTTATATACCTTTATTTATTTTTTATTTCTAGAATACAAGAAAATGCACATGTGAATAAATAAAGTTTTCTTAGCCCATATGAATATATGTATGTATGTAATTTTCATGCTTTTTTCTCTTTATTTGCAGATGAACGCCAGGACATACAAAAGAAGACCTTCACAAAATGGATTAATTCACATTTGCTTAAAGCCCAGTGCACACCAGTGATCGATTTGTTTGAGGATTTACGCGATGGCCATCGTTTGTTGGCATTGCTTAGTATACTCACTCAATCACAGATGGTAGGTGAAACTAATTTGCCATTTCTTGCTAACAATTATAATATAAATAATGAATAGAAGTCGGAGTGTGAAGTAAGGCTAACACGTGGATGTATGGATTTTTAGGAATTTGTCGGTGCCTTTTCCACCCGTTTCGCTCCTCGATGCTCCGCTCATATTAACAGCCTCATTGCTTGAGTCGTAAATTAGGCTAAATTGCACGACATCCGCATTGTCGACTGTCGTGCCGAAATAATATAAACGGCGAAAATCGTCGAAAACTAGCGGTGCTGCCAAGTTTTTCCGTTTTAATACACTAGTCGAGTGGAAATTTTAGGCAATGGCGTGAAATTTTCGAAGCGATTCGACTCTCGAAAAACGACTTGCATTCGACACGTCTTTTGCAATGAGGCTGTGAATTTCTTATCTTAGATCTAATTCGCTGTCTCGGTAGCCTGTTGGCATAGATTTCCGAAAGTAATTTTTACATGTTTTTTAAGTGATGGACTTTTTACTGCAAATGTTAGGTCTCTTTAGACATTCTGCCCTATTATGGTTGTCGACATCGACGTTGATGTAATTTTTTCATCAAAAAATAGCCCTTGTCGAGGAACACCTTTCCTCTAAAATGCTGTGGTCTGCGTAGCTGGAGTTGGACTTGCGATGGCTATTTTTTGATGAAAAAAACGACGTCGACGTGGATAGCCATTATAGAGCCGATTATATTATTATTAAAAAAAGAACTCTAAAGAAAGTGACAAAAAAGTTAAGGCTAGTACAAAAAAATTAAAAAAAAAAATACTCTAGAAATCCCGAAAACTAACAAATCATGAAAAATGCATAATTGCTTTGAAAAACTAAGTACAAATTTTAAAGCACCAAAGCTATTTTAATAAAACCTTAGTCCGGTATGTGGGAACCATAGGTCTCTATGTACAAATTGATTATTCTTAAAACTTAGCAGAATTATGCTGTCATCAGATATGCTATTGAATCTCTTGATTGTTCTTATGGTATTCCACCTACTGCACTCGAAGGAGTTGTTGAGGTAATTTGGGAGCTTATGGCTAACTAAGAAATATGACATGATATGGAATATGGTATATTTAGCAATATAGTATACTTGAAAATGTGATATGCTATGAAATATGGTATGCCATGAAATATTTTAGGCTATGGAATGTGGTATTTTATGAAATATGTTATGCTATGAAAAATGGTATGCTATGAAATATGGTAAGCTATGGAATATAGCATGCTATGAAGTATAGCATAGTATAAAATATGGCATGCCATGAAATGTTATATGCCATAAAATATGAGTGACAACAGAATATGTATTTTTAATTCTCGGAACCATTTTATTAGTTATGCGCCAGTTGCCTGGTGGATAGTAATTTTCTCTGCAGTGGTACCTTGAAAGCTCTTGATGCGCGGCCGCACTAACCAGCTCATTGAGTCTCTATATAAATATGGAGAGACCTTTAGAGCCGTTTGCAGATTTGAAAGATATGGATGTTGGGAAGGCACTGAATGGTGAGACACAAAAATTGCACCTTGTCAGAATTGGGAGCCTATATTGGGGATGATAACCAGAAGCCTAATTTTTCTTTCCGAGATTATACTTCGGCATTTTAAGCTGAAGTATTTGCAATTCTTAGTGCTGTGGAGTAATAGAAATAGTTCATATGGTCTACTAAGGTATGAAGGTACCTGCATTTATTGAAGAAATTGCATACATCTCATAGCATTGCTGACTGGCCATTTATCATAGTGAAACTAACTGACAATCTCAATTCTGCACTTTTAGTTATGAGGAGGATGCTAGGAGTGTAAAGTTTTTGCCTGCATGTCAACAAATTTGAGAAACTCTAGAAAATGTCCTTCCTTATGTTGTTTTATTGCCAACAAATTATTTAGTAAGATAATGACACTTCGAAATGTAGGGAAATAAGTAAAATGATGAGACGGATGTGAAACAGGCAGCACTAACTGACTTCAACAGTTGCAAGTCATTGCTTCATATTCACACTACGCATATCAATTATCCTTCCGAGTATAGGGAAAAGGAAATGTGAATCGAATTAGATAAGGTAAAAGGTACTTGATAGAAGAGAAGGATGTGCAAAAGAAGCGGCAAATATTTCGAATTGTGTAGAAATAGCAAAGTCAAGGCTTTCTGTGAATGCAAATTGCAGGTAAATAATGAGTGACAGGTGGGAAATGCGAAATCACACATACAGAGACAGGTGATGAAAATGTGTGTGGGTGTAAATGAGTGTGAGTTGAGTACAATTGAGTGTAGATGCAGGTTGCATGATTAAGGTGAAAGTAAAGAGCAGAGTGCACATGTTGCTTGCTGATCAGATAGACTGACGCAAAGCAATTTGTATATATTTTGCTTGCATTTTCTTTACATTACTTTTCTATTTTCATTCATTTCCTTTCATTATGCAATCCTCTTATGCAATTGCGCTTCGCCACATCAACTCGAACGCGCGCATCCACGCTGAACAGAAACCTGAGAGGGGTCGCATGCGCGTACATCACATCAACAATATTAACAAAGTTATCCAAGTGATACAGGAGCATGGCGTCAAGTTGGTGAATATTTCTAGCGATGATATAGTTGCTGGCAATCCGAAATTGACGCTTGGCCTGATCTGGCTCATTGCGCTTGAGTTCAATGGCCAAAATCTAGTCAAGAGCCAGTCGAGCAATGGCGTCGAGAAATCGTTGCTTGCGTGGGCGCGTCAATTTGCCGAACCATATGGCTTGCAGCTGCACGACTTTTCCACCAGTTGGGCTGACGGACGCGCCTTTCTTATTATACTCAACGCGCATCTTGACGATATCGACTTGAGCGCGGCGCTGACGAAACATCCTTTGGCGCGACTCAAGACCGCCTTCGATTTGGCGCACAAGTACTTTAAGATTGAGAAGCTGCTCGATCCGGAGGATGTGCACACGCACAAGCCCGACAATAAATCCATACAAATGTATGTGATGTGCTTGTATCATGCCATGGAGTCGTTCCGCAATCGCGAACGCAGTGATAGCGCGGGTGAAGCGGTGCTGTTCGACGAGAAGGCGCAGGAAGCGCTGCCACCGCGCGCGCNACGAAACATCCTTTGGCGCGACTCAAGACCGCCTTCGATTTGGCGCACAAGTACTTTAAGATTGAGAAGCTGCTCGATCCGGAGGATGTACACACGCACAAGCCCGACAATAAATCCATACAAATGTATGTGATGTGCTTGTATCATGCCATGGAGTCGTTACGCAATCGCGAACGCAGTGATAGCGCGGGTGAAGCGGTGCTGTTCGACGAGAAGGCACAGGAAGCGCTGCCACCGCGCGCGACACACAGAAACATCACAGATCTCGATGAGGTGCCGTTGGATAGCGCTGAAGAGGTGTTCTCTGACATGAGCAGCACGCCAGTGAGCAGCTCAGACCCAGTGAAGTCGCCCAAGCATAGCAGCGATACAATGCGCAGCATTATGGACATCGGTATGGATGAGAGCAAACCGCCGCCTTTGGATTTCTTGCGCATGTCGCATGATAAGTCGCGGCCCATAAGCACGGCGACAAATGCATCGATTGAGATTACTAGCTATCAGGCAGCACTGGAAGCGGTGCTCACGCTGCTGCTAGAAGACGAGCAGATACTCTCACGTGAGTTGCCTGAGCCCAACGATTTTCAGAGCGCCAGGTCNCATGATAAGTCGCGGCCCATAAGCACGGCGACAAATGCATCGATTGAGATAACTAGCTATCAGGCAGCACTGGAGGCGGTGCTCACGCTGCTGCTAGAAGACGAGCAGATACTCTCACGTGAGTTGCCTGAGCCCAACGATTTTCAGAGCGCCAAGTTGCAGTTCCATGAGAATGAACATTTCATGTTGAAACTCACCGAACACCAGCAGTATGTGGGAGAAGCGCTCGAAGAGGGCTCCAACTTGATTAACGAATCACAAAAAACTTCGGGTCTTACTACCGAAGATCAAAATGAAATACGCCAGCAAATGGTGCTGCTCAACGAACGTTGGGAAACACTGCGCCTGCAGGCACTCGACGTACAGGCGAAGATATTGGCGCGTCTTGCCGAATTTCAGTCGCAACAGATCGAAAAGCTGCGACTCTTTCTCACCAACGTCGAGGATCGCATATCCCACTTGACGGACATTGGTCCAAGCTTGCCGGCGGTGCAGCAGCAAATTGCTGAGGCGCGGCAACTCAAAGACGATCTATGCAATCAGCAAGCGCTGGTGGATAGCCTTAGCAATATGGTGGTGATAGTGAACGACGAGTCGGGTAATTTCAACGATCTCGAAGACAAGTTGTCCGCGCTGGGTGAACGCTGGTCGCATGTGTCCAAGTGGAGTGATCTGCGCATGGAGAAGCTGCAGCAGTACAAGTGCATTTATCGTTGGCTGGATACGCGCGAACAAGATCTAAAGACAATGGAGAGTAAGGACGTCACCGATCTGGGTGGCATTACGAAGCGCATGAATGACCTGAACTATTGCGCCAAGGACTTGTTAGAGTTGGAGCGCTACCTAGTGGACTTGCGGCAAATGGTAGCTGCTTCGCTGCAGGAAGGCGATGATCAGGGTGAGCGCGTGCTGGTGCAGTTGGAGAGTTTCGAAGATCGCTTGGACGCGCTAAAACAGATAGTTGAAGTACAGACTGATCGTATCGAAGCTAAGGGTTTCAAGTTCGGGCGCGATCGTGCGTCATATGACGATAGTCGCGTGGTGCGCCCAGATGGCTGGGTAGACTTTCAGATGCTCATAAAATTTGGTGAAGAAAGTGATGAGATGAACGAGGAGAATACGAAAGCCGGGCAAGAGAATGAAGAACCGCAAACGACCGCCTACCAAGAAGCGTCACCGGAGGGCAATAAGAAGCGTAAGCTGCGCAGCTCCGATAATTTTTATTTGCTCACCGGGCGCATAATGGAGATATTTAACTTCCTCGACGACTGCGAAGATCGCCTGCAGAGCGTGCATCGTCAGAGCTTGCGCAACCAAAGCGAAATGCTAATAACGCTAGAGAAAGAGGTCGCAAAGCGCGTGCCACTAACGAGCGAGCTGAAGCAGCTATTTGAGGTGTGCGAACAGGAAGATCTGAAGCGGAATTTAATTATGGAGGCCACGCAGATAAAACAGATTGACGAGCGCTTTACGGAGCTCATCAAACGCATCGTCGAACAGAAATCCGAGACAGCACAAATAATAGCCAAGGAGAAGTTCTACAACAGCTTGACTGGCTTCAAGTTAGTGCTTGCTGATTCACGAGACTGGTACAAGCAGCACTCGCTGTCAGCGAGCAAGTCCGACTTAGAGCAACGCTTGAGTCACATGGAATCGCTGTCAAGCGAAATAGCCGACGCAAAGGAGATTACCGCCACGCTGAGTGATGACTTGCATGAATGGAAGCAGGATTTCAACNAGCAAGTCCGACTTAGAGCAACGCTTGAGTCACATGGAATCGCTGTCAAGTGAAATAGCCGACGCAAAGGAGATTACCGCCACGCTGAGTGATGACTTGCATGAATGGAAGCAGGATTTCAAAATCTTTTACGAGAGTTGGAGCGACATGAAGCGCGCAATCATCACACTCATACAAGAGAAGGGTGGACTGGACGAAGTCAATGAGCGCCTGCAACGTTTGGAGGACTTCATAGCGAAGGTGGCGGGTGTAAAAGTGGTCGTCACTGACTTGACGCCCATGCAGCAGCAACAGCAGCAATTGAACGCGCTTGTCGATGAATTGGAAAAGTTGAGAGCGGACTACGAGTATGTCTGCCAACGCCGCCCCGATGCAATGGGCACCGAGTTCGAGGAGAACTGGGCGAAGATACCGGAACAGCTGAACGAGCGCGTAATAAAGCAAACGACGGCGATTGAGAATCTCAACCATTTCAACGCCGAGTATAATGCCATATTGAATGTGCTGCGCAAGCTGGAGGCGAAGTTCAAGCGTGACGATGCTGAAAACACAGAGCAGCCGCTGAATGGGCAAGCGACAGTAGGCGATAGCAATCGGTTGAATATGGAACTTCGTAAGATCGAAATTGATGTGATAAGCGCACGCAACTTCAGCGAGATACTCATCAAGGACGCAGAGTCGGCGCATCGTGAGCA
>NW_016160760.1:0-13145 GCF_001687245.7 Rhagoletis zephyria | reverse complement strand
ACGAAGATCTCTGAGATTAACAATTCAAATGAGCTCTTCCAAATCAAAAGTAAGTTCCAAACACTCAAGGAAACCTGCGAACGTGAGTCGGTGAGCTTCCGCGAGTTGAACGAAGTTGGCGGCGAGCTGCTGCTGCAAATGGACGAATTGAAAACAACGGGCGAAGAAGTGGACAGCAAATATGCGCAGCTGCCGAAGAAGTTTACGCGGTTGAGCGCGCGCTGGACGGAGGTCACTTCGCTGGTGTATGCGAAAACAGCGCTGCTCGAGCATATCTCTACGCAGCTGGGTGAGTTCAAGAAGTTTATGGTCTCCGAATCGGGTTATCTGGATCGACTGGAGAATAAGATTGGCAGCACGCCGGAGAACGCGGACGCTGAGGAGATCATTGAGGAATTGGATGTAAGTATTTTGTTGAGTCAATTAAAAAGTGTTTAACTCTGCTAATTAACTAAATTTACAGGATCTCGAAAACGTGCTGCGTGCGCACTCCGACGAGTGGGTGGAGAAAATTCAAGAAATTGGCAACGAGCTAATTGAAAATGAATTTATGGCGGATTCGATACGCGCCGAAATCGATGGTATTGTGGAACGTTGGACTAAGCTGCAACAGCGTGCCAAACAACGCACCGAAATACTGGAGAAGGAGGTGAGCGAGGCTGAACAATCCGAGAAATGCATGGTGCAATTCGAGGCGTGGCTGACGCGCGTCGATGAGATACTCACCGAACATCTGGAGAATGATGTGACCATTGAGGATCTGCCGGATGATTTTCAGGTAGTTTTTGTAGGGGTAGGGATAGAGAGAAATTTATACGGGTTCTAATATGTAATCTTTTATTTTTACAGCGCTTAGTAAAAGAATTCGAATCGAACAAGCAGTGCTTCCAAGAAATTGACGAACTCATAGCTGAACACACACGCAATGGCAAAATTGAGGCAGCCAATCGTTTACAGGAGAAGTTGAACCTAATGGAGTTGCGCTTCAAGTCGTGTCAACTGAAGCTGAATAAGTGTACAGCCCCACAACCGGCGTATGAGTCACGCTTGAATCGCGCTGTGGCTGAGTTGCGTGCGGTCGAACATTCGACATTGGTTTTGGATGTAGCGTCTGCTGGGCCCACCACCGTACAGGCGCAGTATCAGAAATGTGTGGTAAGTTTCTTTGAGCATTTACCGCAATGGAAGAAAATACCGTTTGTGATCTCTTGTCCCCGTATATGAATTTTTCACATAAAGCCCAAAATGCAACACCACAGGGGCATTGGCAGCGGCAGTCTTTCGAAATAAGCTAATTTTTTAGAAAGTGTGCAGTCCAATGAAGCGACATAAAATACAGCTGTGCCAGGATTTGTCCTGGTTTTGACAAATGGTCCTGTGCTTAAATTAAATCTTCCCTTTAACATAAATTCGTCAGTATAGATATTCATCTGACAGCGCCTTCTCTCATAAAATCCTTTACTTCCACAATTGAAGGAAAAGGGTAGACAAGACTAGGTACGTCCACTGGGTTCCAACCGTTCCACAGTAGTTCTGAGTCAGAGAGTAGTTAGTTGTACTAGAACGAGGGTGACTAAGACTTGCAAGATCTTTTGCATATAAATTAAAAAAGGCCCTGGTAACAGAATTCATTCTGATAAACGGTTCGACTATAGATGCATCAAAATGTATTGCTCTTTGTCTGATCGAGATCGCGTTCTGGAGTTTTAATGTATATTTTTTTTTTGAATTTCAAGTTCGCATAAATAAATATCTCTTTTAACATATTTCATCTTCATTCACCAGCAAATCTATCGCACACTATCCGAAATTAAACCAGAGATCGAGAGCACTATCAAAACGGGTCGCAAAGTGTGCGAAGATAAATTTACGCGCTCGCCCAAACAACTCAGTCAACGCATCGACGCACTTAAACATCTCTATAATGCGCTTGGCGAGAATGTCACACAATCGAAAGTGTTCCTCGAGACGCTACTCAAATTGGCCCACCAATTGGATGAATACTTCGATCTTGCTGATCAGCTTATAAGACGCTTCGAATCGCTACAAGAGAAGCAAGATCGCAATTCTTGTTTCTTGGAATACGAAGATCTGCTGCAACGTTGTGAGGAATTATATGAGGAATATAGCAAATCCTGTGATCAATCATGCATGGAGGATACGCGACAGAAGATTGATGAACTCAAGACGATCTACATGAAATTGACTAGCGCCGATGTTATTAAACGCTTAACAGAAATGAAGTCGACTTTGCAGAATTTGGATAACATATCGGCAGAGACATTGAAGTTAGTTTTGGGTGCACATTTTTTTTTGCGAATATTTTAAGCCTAAAATTTAATTTAATTTTTTTACTCTTATTTTGCGCACAGAGCCATGGAACATGAGTTGAAACAGATAAATACGCCTTCAAATCCGGATATCGAGAAGCTGCAGCAACAAGTAATCGCCATTGTGGTGGTAAGTAATTAATAATACTTACTTGTAATTACAAATGCTCGCAAATAACCAATCACGCTTTTCTATTTATATTTACTCACACATACACTCGCACTCACTTACTCTCTCTTAGATTACAGCCATTATTATAAGTAGCTTCTATATATATGTATGTATGTAGGTATATTTGCCTTTAATCTAGATTTTGCTCATCCTTTCGCGAATTCTATGCTTTCTGTGTACATATATTTGTATCTCTGTCCTTGTAATTGCGCTCATAGCGTGCGTGCTTTCGTTCATTTCATTTGTACTTTTCCACTTCATTTCATTGGAAATTACAGAGCAATTCACTTATTCATTAGATGTCTTTCCTTTATTTATTTATTTTCTCACAGTCACTTCCGCTTTTCTAGTGCTTAATTTGATGTATATGNTTTATTTTCTCACAGTCACTTCCGCTTTTCTAGTGCTTAATTTGATGTATTTTGCTGCTATTAATATATACTCGTAGTGTTTGTAGCTTTCTTTTTCGATTTAAAGTCGTTCCTGTTTGTTGCCTCAGTGTGTATTTTTTCACATATTTCGTTTAACTTTTTACAGCTACAAGTATGCCCAGTAGGGTGGTTCAAAAAATTTTTTAAACTGTTAAGCTCTCACCCCTAAGGATTTTTATAAACGGAAGAAAGGATACCCGTGTTTTTATGTAAAAAGAAAAATGATTTTAGAATTGCCTAAAAACTCATGAACCCATGTATTTTATATGGAAAACCACTATTTTCCAACGGAAAACTCTGTTTCTCTTCAGCAGATTTCAAAAAGTAATACCCAATTGTTTATATCATTATTTTTAAAGACCAACTGTTTTTATGGATTCCCCACTACATTTTTTTGGGTGATCAGTTAACATTAAAAATGGTTAAATAAACAATTCAGTATTGTTATTGAAAAACTCCTGGGTCTTCGACCGAAAAATATTAATTTTCAAGAATTCTATACCGATTCTACGAAAATGCGTTTTTCACCATATAAAATACATGGAAAACTCTATGGTCTTTGAAGCAGTTCTAAATATAACTTTTTTAAATAAAAAACACGGGTATTCTTTTTTTCATTTAGAAAAATCCTAGGGGTGGGAGCTTTGCATTTTAAACTTATTTCCTCGCATGCTTTTTGTACCAGCCTAATGCCCAGCCAAATGCTTTCATTTATCTTTCTAAGGCCATATAACAAGTAATTCAATTGTGATTAAATTGTAATTTAATTGGCAAACAAATTTAGAATTTATCTTTTGACGAAATCAACAAAGCTATCAAAGCGCTAATTTCCCATAAACCCAATTCTAAGCTGTGTATGATTATTGTAGAATCTGTTGTGATTCCGAGTAAACTTGGTACCAGCGGACATTTGCCACGGCGGTCTTCATATGGAACGGTTAACCTGATTAAGATCGAAATAGCTTTGTCTTTTAAGGAACTAAACCTTAATATTGCCCTAGATAACTACTCTAGCCTGCTCTCAAATCGGAGTACAATTCTTGCAGTTCTAGGTGAAGCTCATATGACCAAGTATGCGGCAAAAGACACTCCATAAGAGTAAATACACTTCCCACTCCTTTGGAATGGAACGGTGAACACAATTTCTCTGCTTATAGTTCTGGGTACTCTCATCTTTACGAGGAAAACTAAAAACCTCTCATATCAACTTCCAACACTAAACTGTGTAGCACTGTTTCCTGCTCCCAAAAGAAATCAAACACTTGGGTCAGCGCAACGTTTAAGAAATGAGCCGGAGAAGCCGTTACTGCGCTCTAAACCGGCAAAACGGACATAGGCCAGAAATGAGACCTTAAAACTCATCGAATGCACTGAGTGTAGTCAGCAGTCATATGTTCTATCTTATTCTTTGACGCCACTGGATAAGCCCCTCACTTAATTTAAACTCACAAAGGTTCAAATAACCGCAGGCATTCCTATCGCCGGAGCGCTAACTTCCATGTTTAGCAAAGCCTTAGAAACCATAGTTTAACTTTCTTAGCGCTTACTTTTTGTATCCATGGAGTAACGCATTACAATACGCCTCAAGACAAAAATTTTCACTTTCTTTTTAAACTTTCTCGCTTACCTCCAATGACATGCTCCGGTTAAAGAACGCGTTGTTCTGTAAACTAGACGGTATGTGGTGAACCTCCATTGGTAAGCACTTTTCGAAATTTACCACATACCCTCTAGTTTACAGAACACATTACCCTTAACCTGGGCATGCCATTGGATTGCTAGTTTGTCCATAGATCGGGTTTCGCCGGTAACATATATACAAACGGCCAATCGCATATTATGTTGTCAACAACATTCTTGGCCTATGACCAAAGTCTTTTTCTTATTTTCGGCTAGTATTGTTGTATCATCGACCAGCTAAAGTCTTTTCGTCCAACTCCCATTGGTATTTTAACGAGAAACTAAAATGCCGTGCAATTAAGAAGCTCCAAAGCACAAGCCACCGTTGTCAATACTCGGCTCCGAAATTCATGAAATTATAAGATCAGGGAATGTTTTCTGGTAGCGGATAGAGTTTCGAGACATAAAAGCTAAGACTATTAAGAGAAGATACGACACTGATTAATGTCTCTTCATTTTAAGACTTCATATCGAAACGAAGACAAGTGTTGAATGCTGAGCTAATTCGAAACCACAACTGAAGCGCATGTGGAAAAAAATATATTTGAATGCCTTCAGGAGGTACTGCGTAAAGGTCCGTAACGAAAATTTACGACAGGTTTTGTTTCTTATTCCGTGGACATCACATGGGTTATTTGGGATAATATCTCGATTTATCAGCTTGCTAAGTTCCAAAGTGGTTCTTCCTATACACTTTGTGGAAGCCCTTATGATCGTAAATATTCAAGTTCCAACCCTCCTCATTATCAGGAGAAAGAATGATAACAGATGGTTTGACGCGGCTGACTATGTTTGCTGCTTTCCCCTCTTGGACCTATTCGAACTTCATCACTGTTGAAACCTAGTCGAGCGTTGGTATCGTTTCACCTTGTGGGACTTGGCGACTTTTTTTTTTTCTTAACTATGTATATGTAAATCTAAAAAGTTTTAAAACTGTAGTTTAAAATTTTTTCATGTCAACCACTAACTAAAAAATAATATGAATGAATTTAAGTAATTTCATGCATCCAATAAAAAATCAACACTATCCACTTACATAAGTACTTGTATGTATAGGTAGTCATAAAATACTCATCTGCCTAAAACATATTTTTTATAATTTTGTATTTATTTATACTCACGTTTGTATATATGTACATATGTATGCCTCTAGTTCACACAGCAAATCCCATTAAACACCCGCAACGTTTAATTAAAATGCACTAATTCATTCCATGGCAAATTAACTCTTCAAATCATGCCTAATAAAAAAAAAAAATTATAATAATAATAAAACCACCTTCATCCTCAAAGCCAATCACCGTATCACCATCTAGCTGAAATGGAAACATTTGTTGGTGTCATCTTAGTGTACTATAATAAGTTTAATGATTCTCTGTATATTCACTTTTAATATGAAAGTACTGAACTTTATGTAGACTTTATTGTGGGATGGGTGCCAAATTGAATCATAATTGTTCATAGCTTTCGGCCGTGGAAAATTAATGACGCATAAAAATCTTAATGTAATCGTCCCATGCAAAATCCTTTAACATAATAATTGTTTTAAGCATTCATTAACTGGTAATAATAAAAAAACCAGATTAATTTATAAAAAAAAGTTCATCGCATATGTATGTATGTATGAATATCGTATCGATATTCTCAATAATATGTCACTCGGGGTCTAAAACGTCAGTTATTTCTTTTGAAACCATGCAAATCATACTAAATTAATTTTAAAGCTACACCTTGTGCTCTAAAGTGAATTTCCGTCTAAAAATAAAAGTCTCCACAGTTTGGAGACTTTTTGGAGAGTTTCGATTTTGACTTGATTTTACAAAACCACATTATTATTCGTCACAGGACGCTATAAAAACGCGTTTTAATGAAAATTCCGAGTTGACAAAGCTCCTTGCGACACCAACTTTGACTAAAACTGCACCAACACCGCAAACTGTTGAAAACGGCGATACCGATGTAGAAATAGTTGTTGTTAGCGATACTGTGCGTCAAAGACGTGCACGCACACCAGGTGGAAATGACTCACAGAACGTTGGCGACACACCAACAAAGCCCGATAAATCCCAGACAAGTCAGACACCAGTGGAAGTGCAGCAACCAAATGATTCGCCTTCAACCACAGCCGATCAAGCCATTGTCACTCAAGTGCTACCCGATGTTCTGCCACCACAAACCTTCCGTCTAGCTGAATCTAGCACTCTATTTTCGCACATATCCACCTCAACGCCAATTGAAACTACAGAGAGCGTACCCGCAAAACCACCTAAACGCAGAAGTCGCAAGGGCGAACAGCACGCCAGGGTGGTGGAGATACGCGAGCGTAATTTGCCACATGATAAAATGTCTGTGCAAAATATTGATTTTGAGCCGCAAGTTGGTGAGATTGTCGACACGGTGAATATTTTGGAGAGTGTGGAACCATTCGTGCCGGAATACGTGGAAACGGTGCAAATTGTCGATCTCTCTGAAGATTCAGACTCATCGATGCGCATTGATGCCGATGGCAAAGAGATGCAGCGTAGCAAAAGTAAACGCTCGCTCTGCGAATCGCCTAAACCGCAACCGCCACACTCACCGCTCTCACCAGATGACGTGGAGTTGCGTAATACACAGCCACTCAATGCAAGCACACCTTTCTTGCGGGTGGAGAAGCAGCGTATTTCATTCGATGAGAAACGTAAGCGTATCGAAAGTGAGCGTGATATATTACGTGACTCAGAGGAGGATGAAGATGAGCTACCGGCGAAAGGAGATGAAGCTTCAAGTGCAACGCATACGCCACCAAAACAACCAAAGCGTTGGCGTCAACTTACACTCACGTTGGACGATGGGCTGTCACCTAAAAAAGCCAAGTCTCGTGATGGAACAGAGCAGCCATGTGCAGTGGAGTCTCCAGTACGCGACAGTTTTTATGGTGCCGATAAAGATGCAAGTTACGACTTGGAACCATTGGTATTCTCCGACGATGAAGACATACCGAGATTCTCATTAGAAATGACACCAACATTTGATTCCGATAGTGATACGGTAAAGATATACTCACATTTTAAACATACAAATAAGAGGCTTATTACGATTGGCTTTCAGGATTAGTTTTTAAGTGTAGTTTTAATTGAGAATGTAGATAAATAAATATCTCCTGAATAAGCTAACTGAATTACATTTGCTCTCCTGCAGAGTCGCATTGAGACGCCCGGCACTAAAAAACCCAACTTCTTAGATAGCAAAGTCCTCCCCTCAGCTACGTCAATGGATGATTCGAACATTACCTTAAAGAGTCCTTACTCAGAGAGTCCTTTGATCTTCCGCGATAGTGAACCGCTGGATCAACGCGTCCAAACGTTCGATAAAATGGCTAAGTACATGATACGAAAGATGGAGGCGACGAAGGAGAAGATCCAAAAGTGCGAAGAAGGCGAAAGGTAAGCGATCTCAGGCTTTTTCTAAAATATAATACATTTTCAATTATGCCCCTCCGCAGCGCCATTGAGGACTTAAAACTTTTGATTGCGCCCGATGCCGCCACCTTGATTTCTCAAGGCGATTCTTTGGTGCTAGAGACTCACGGCAAACAGGGAAATCTATCACGTTTAGTTATGAAAACACAGATCATATTACGAGAGAAATTTCGTGAAGTGCAGCAAGCCAAGTAAGTAATGAATTTGTTGGTCCCAGATTGGCCTTAGAAATATCCAAGAAAATTACTGATTGAGCAAACTGATTAAATTTTCATAATAAAAAGGATTAAGTTGTTATATTATTGCCTTGAAAATAGTATTAGAACTTTGAGTTAGCCGATTCTTTTCGTAAATTTTTGGAGAAATTTTAAAAAGCAGATTTCCAATTGCCTTTTATGCTACCATTAAGAAAGTGAGAAGAAACAGAGACAAAAAAATGAGGGAGTGGTTGAACGGGGCAAGTAGAGTTAGTCTCAATCCTCGAAAAGTCCTTGGAATCGAGAAAGCAGTGAGGTCCAAGTTGTTGAGATCTAAAGCTCGCGAACCTGAGCCGGTTGAGTACCACCCCGTCATCCTTCCTACAGTAGCTGCAGAAGGGCTTCGTGGTGATAGTGAGCCATCCCACATGAATTCCCATCGGACAATGGTAGATTAGAGCAGAAGAATCCTCTACCCTGCAATCCAAGTTTTCGGCGAGCGTTCGTCCATCTGTACAGAAGCAAATTAAAGCCAACTATAGCCAAATAAAAACAGTATGAAAATAAGATTTTTTAAATTTTGTGGAAACATTTCAGAAAACTAAAGTCACTTGTAAACAGTGGTCGGACTTAAAAAAAAAAAAGTGTGGTAGAATCTGGAAAAAATGTGGTAGATTTCAAAAAAATGTGGTAGATCTCAGGTTTTGGATCAAACTTTGTACAAAAATGAAAAAAATTCTGCAAAGTTTCACCTAAATTGCAAACATTTTAATTAGAAACTAAAAGAATTAATTTTAGTATAATAAAGTGCAAGATTGAAGATGATAAATATTGCGTTGAGTTTAGTTTTGGAGTTTTCCTTGACAGTGTAAAGCAGTTCCTTCCATATCAAGATATTTTTCGAACACATTTTGAAAAATTTCTGCAACCTTGCGGAGTGCTGCCAGCTTTTCTTTTTATCACACGACGATGTAGCGAATAAATGTGGCACGTTCCAGAAACCGCTACTTGCGATTTGCCGATTTTGACAATTCTCAAGTAAAAGTAAACAACGCTTTCGAAACTCTAGATGCACACAAAAATCGCCGTTTTTTTTAATTTTCGCTATTAATTCTTTTTATAAATCATATATTTTGCAATTTAACGCAATAAAACCACGTTTCCTATTGAAAAATTCAATGTTGAGAAAATTTACTATTTTATAGTTTATTTTATCCTCCCATTCTGCCTGTTATTAGTGTTTAGTGTTGGACAATTTTTGCTCTTAAAATTAAGAAAATTATGTCGAGCAAAAATAAAACTACTCAAAAACGCGAATATGTGGTAGATTTCAGACCTTGTGTGGTAGATGTGGTAGGTGCTCAAAAAAGTGGCAGATCTACCACAATGTGGTAGATCCCCGATCACTGCTTGTAAACTCAACAATTCAGTCTCTGTGTTTTTAGAAATGTCATTTAATAAAATTTTTGCTTTTAGATCCAAAGTACCTGGCTTGCCGCAACACACCGATGACAACAATACGCCCAGTCCACGTTCTACACTTGAAAAGCTTAACATCGATCTAGAAGAACTCGTCACGAAAGGTCTCAAACGCATAAACGATCTAATTGAGAAGCCATACGATAAGAAATCTATTGAGGCACTAGAGCGCCGCCTTGAGGAGATTAGCGTAAGTACTCTATTAATTTGTTTGCTAAACAGTGGCATTCAAACTGTAGCAGCGAAAATGCTTCTTTATTACAAAAGTCTATTTGGCGTCTTTATACGCCAATTGCAAGCACTTTGAATTGCTTCTTATACTATGCGCATTAGGGTGGTACGAAAATTCATGCGACAAAAAGTTGTGGGAATTTTAATGATCTCACCCCCAAGGATTCTTTTATATCGGAAAGAACATAGCCTTGTTTTTTTTTTAATTTAAAATGAAAAAATATTTACAGGTGGCTCAGAGGGCTCAAAGTTTTCCATGTATTTTTTATGGGAAACAAGTTTTTCCTATAAATGTTATAGAATAGTTGAAAATCAATATTTTTAGATCGGAAAAGTCGGCACCTCTTCAGGATACTTCAAGGAATAATACTTAATTGTTTATTAACCCATTTTTTGATATTAACGATTTTTTATGAGACCCCCCATTGCATGTTTGCAGTTTTTGGAGGATTAATATTTAAAAATAAAAAATAAAGAATTGGGTATTATTGTTTGATTCTTTACCATTTCTAAGAAAAATGTGTTTCCCTATGTATTTTGAAGAATATATTTTGATATCAGGGGGTATACTTTTTCGATATAGAATAATCCTAGGGGGGTGAAAGTTTTAAATTCCGACTTTATCGACTTTATTTTGTTGGGATCACCCTAATATATGTATGTATGTATAAATAAAGCCAGTTCATGCACGAGTGTATGACATATATCTGCAATCGATATATGGGTGCAGTATGTAGCGTTCGTCTTGTGCCACATGCAGCGCAATGCTTCGCAATTCCGCATTCCAGATCCCGTTGTAATACATACATATACTCCATAACTTGAAAATGCAAACACTAAGCGTAGGGAGTTCGTTTGCAAGGGAAAGGGGCTCAGGAGGAGAATTCATGTAAGGCGAGAAGTTTTTAAATTGCCTTTTTCGGCCATCCGCCACTTGTTTATTTATGGAAATCTTGTAAATACACATTCACACAAACATTTGCAAGCGTGCGGCGTGTACGTAAATAAACAGACGTGCCTGCATTATATACAAAAGCTGCATGCAATCGCCTGGGGGGGGGGCTTGTTCTGTATCAAGTAGCGTCGACAAATAAATTATAACAGATGATTTTCAGCACGCGTTTTGCATTAGCATATTTGTTGTACAAAATTGTTGTTGTAAAATTTATGGTTGACCGACTGACTACAAACCTAACCAGCCCGCCGTGTTTACGGGCTCTCATAATTAACCGTTAGCACTTAAATTTCTTGTTTTTTTTTTAACCGCATCAAGTGCATTGGATTTATTTCTTGGGGAACTGCATAAGTATGTATGTATTTAAGAAGGATAAATAGATAAGATAGATAGGTGAATAAATAAATGGTGTACCAATTCGCCTACACCAAAGAGGTTGCATTCATGTATATATATTAGGGTGGTACCCTGGGATTGTTCTATATGGAAAAAAATTATACCTCTGCTTTTTTATACCCGAGCGCACTTGTGCACAAGGGTATTATAACTTTTTTCACACAACAGTTGTTTGTAACAGGCAAAACGAATCGAGTTAGAAAATGTACACATAAATGATCAGAATGAAAAAACAAATGGATTAAGCGGTGACTGTCTGTCCGTCCTTCCGTCCGTCTGTGCACACGATAACTCCAGTAAAAATTGAGATGGTATGAAAATGGGCGAAATTGGATAATAACCACGCCTACCTCCCATATAACGGTAATTTTCAGAAACAGGAAAACTGCGATTTTTTAGTAAGTACTGAGGTTTATTCACACAAAATTGCTATTTACAATAATTTTTAGACGAAAAATAGGAATATTATAAATTTTTGGAAATTGCTACGCCCACTTATGATTTTATGTGTATATATCTTGGTAGCCGCTCCAGCAATTTCTCCCAAACTTGGCACAGTTGTGGCCAACAACATACCAAACAGCTGAAAATTTGAAAAATAGGACAATAACCACGCCCACATCGAATAAAACGGTATTTTAGAGAAATATGAAATCTTCGATAAATCAGTAAATACGGAAGCTAATTTATTAAAAATTTAGGTTTCTAATAATTCTTTAGTAAAAAATGCGTTTATGGCAAAGTTTTGGAAAATGGGCGTGTCACCGCCCACTTATGACCACATATGTGTATCTTGGTAACCGTTTGATCAATTTGTACCAAACTCAGTATGGTTATTGTGCTTGTCACATAAAAGCAAAACGTTGAAAATTATTTAAATCGGACTAAAATTACGCCCACTTTTCATAAAACAGTAAATTTCAGAAATGATTTCGAAATTTAAGGACGCTAATTTACTCAAAATCGATAATAACAATTAACACTAGAAAAGAAGTAACATTATTATGGAATTTTAAAAAATAGGCGTGATACCGCCCACATATAACTATGTAAGTTTATAGAAGATATTTGAAATCGGGGTAATCGGAAAGGTGAAAAAAACTATATTTAATACTTGCGCCGGGTATTCGCCCGAACTTAGACTATTTTACTTGTTATTTCGAAAATTTTTTAGAGGTCGCTCAAAGCGCATACAACGAACGTATTTTATGTAGGAAAAAAATCTTTAAAAGCAATATTATTCGATCGGAAAACCCTGTTTTTCTTAAGGAGATTTCTAGCAATAATACTCAATTGTGTGTTTAACCATTTTTGATATTAATTTTTATACAATTTCTACGAAAAATTGTTTTTTTTTTTGTATAAACTTTTTTATAAAAACTTTGAGCGACCTCTAAATATTCTTTGATTTCAAAATAAAAAAACTTGCGAAATTTTTGTGTTCCTATGTAAATGACGGCATTAAAATTCCAACTTTACTTTTTCTTGGATCACCCTAACGTAGTATGTATGTGCATACATACCTAGAACTTTTAGGCGATAACAATTTGGCAAACTATAACGTTAACGTCAAGCAAAAGAAAGAGAGATGCTTAGTGAACTATTCAGGCAGTTTCGGTTCAAGGTTCCACTGAAGTTTGCAGCATCTGTTCACCATTGGCAAGCTACTTGCTATATATATGAGGCCATGAGTGCAGAAGTGGCTAAAGTCCGACCGATTAATCGGCATCGGCATCGGCATCGGCTAGTATCTGCACAAATTTAAGCATCGGCATCGGCATCGGCATCGGCCTTTTTTCGCCGATTCTTTGGA